>NW_026853884.1:0-31311 GCF_026571515.1 Ruditapes philippinarum
AAAGGAATATAAAAAGAGGTTTTAAGTTTATTTTAATCTTAAACTTTCAACTTGTACCCGTTTGTGCCTGTAATAATGCACAGAGTGGCAACATGAGGTCTCAATCTACCAGTAAGCTGAAAAGTTGCAATATGACCTCTACTTTTTTGGTGCAACATAAAACCCAACAACATTGACACAATTAAACTTTATCAGAAATAATGTAGATATTTGACATTAAAGTTTGAAATATTCTGATTCATTTAAATTCTTTAAATTGATTTTTTTCCCTATCTTTTTCACAGTGGATTATGGAACGTTCCATATATGACAGGGGTGTATCTGGTGCAAGCACATGTTTTACCTGCATTGAGAAATGGGTATGACTCTGACAGTCTGGATGCTGATATGGCATTATGTAAAACTCTGAGAGAAAAGGTATACACACAGCTTAAACCTTAACCTGCTTGGTACTGATAATTATAAAACTTTCCCACCAGTTTGTAACCAGACCTGCTGGTACTGATAATTATTGAGCTTTCCAACCAGTCTGGAATCAGAACTGCTGGTACTGATAATTATAAAGCTTTCCCTCCAGTCTGGAATCAGAACTGCTGGTACTGATAATTATAAAGCTTTCCCTCCAGTCTGGAATCAGAACTGCTGGTACTGATAATTATTAAGGTTTCCCTCCAGTCTGGAATCAGAACTGCTGGTACTGATAATTATAAAGCTTTCCCTCCAGTCTGGAATCAGAACTGCTGGTACTGATAATTATTAAGGTTTCCCTCCAGTCTGGAATCAGAACTGCTGGTACTGATAATTATTAAGGTTTCCCTCCAGTCTGGAATCAGAACTGCTGGTACTGATGATTATAAAGCTTTCCCTCTAGTCTGGAATCAGAACTGCTGGTACTGATAATTATTAAGGTTTCCCTCCAGTCTGGAATCAGAACTGCTGGTACTGATAATTATAAAGCTTTCCCTCCAGTCTGGAATCAGAACTGCTGGTACTGATAATTATAAAGGTTTCCCTCCAGTCTGGAATCAGAACTGCTGGTACTGATAATTATAAAGCTTTCCCTCCAGTCTGGAATCAGAACTGCTGGTACTGATAATTATAAAGGTTTCCCTCCAGTCTGGAATCAGAACTGCTGGTACTGATAATTATTAAGGTTTCCCTCCAGTCTGGAATCAGAACTGCTGGTACTGATAATTATTAAGGTTTCCCTCCAGTCTGGAATCAGAACTGCTGGTACTGATAATTATTAAGGTTTCCCTCCAGTCTGGAATCTTTAACTGCTGGTACTGATAATTATAAAGCTTTCCCTCCAGTCTGGAATCAGAACTGCTGGTACTGATAATTATTAAGGTTTCCCTCCAGTCTGGAATCAGAACTGCTGGTACTGATAATTATAAAGCTTTCCCTCCAGTCTGGAATCAGAACTGCTGGTACTGATAATTATAAAGCTTTCCCTCCAGTCTGGAATCAGAACTGCTGGTACTGATAATTATAAAGCTTTCCCTCCAGTCTGGAATCAGAACTGCTGGTACTGATAATTATAAAGGTTTCCCTCCAGTCTGGAATCAGAACTGCTGTTTTATAGGAGCTTCCATTCTCAAGTGGTTATGGTTTCTTATTTTGTACTAGTTGCCCCTCACTACAGTAGGTTGAATTTTAGCTAGAGATTTTTTGATAATTTTCTGTAAAGAACCTGTCCAGCTTGCAAACAGATGGTTGGTTGTTCTACATAGGTGCCTTAATGAAATAAAAACATGTAAAGATTTAAAGTCACCATTTAATCTTTAAAATGCTTTTATAAAGACAATGTACATAAATTATTTTCTGAAATTTTAAATTTTTAATTAATGTATGATAAATGAATTCAGAAGATTCTTGTTATTTGACTTGATAAGCACAGACACAATAAACAATCATTTTCAACTGATGACAACAAATTTCATGCCCTAGATAAATAATATCATTGTATAATTTTATAAAAGTGTTTCTATTGTATTGCTTTATAATTGTGTTTATATTGGATTACATTATAAATTCACCTTGTATTACTTTATAAATGTGTTTATTTTGTATTATTCTATATAAAGTCACCTTGTATTACTTTATAAATGTGTTTATTTTGTATTACTCTATAAATTCACCTTGTATTACTTTATAAATGTGTTTATTTTGTATTATTCTATATAAAGTCACCTTGTATTACTTTATAAATGTGTTTATTTTGTATTACTCTATAAATTCACCTTGTATTACTTTACAAATGTGTTTATTTTGTATTATTCTATAAATTCACCTTGTATTACTTTACAAATGTGTTTATTTTGTATTATTCTATATAAAGTCACCTTGTATTACTTTATAAATGTGTTTATTTTGTATTACTCTATAAATTCACCTTGTATTACTTTATAAATGTGTTTATTTTGTATTACTCTATAAATTCACCTTGTATTACTTTATAAATGTGTTTATTTTGTATTATTCTATATAAAGTCACCTTGTATTACTTTATAAATGTGTTTATTTTGTATTACTCTATAAATTCACCTTGTATTACTTAACAGATGTGTTTATTTTGACATTTCAGGGTTATTTTATGTTTATTTTGACATTTCAGGGTTATTTTATGTTTATTTTGACATTTCAGGGTTATTTTATGTTTATTTTGACATTTCAGGGTTATTTTATGTTTATTTTGACATTTCAGGGTTATTTTATGTTTATTTTGACATTTCAGGGTTATTTTATGTTTGTTACAAACAGGAAAGAGTTTGGTTACCTGATCAACTCAGATGGAGCACAGACTGGTAGACTTCATATTGAATTATGGGAAATATTTAATAACCCGTTTGATTGGGAGAAACGATACATACACCCAAATTATTCACACAGTTTAGCAGAAAATGCTGTCATAGAACAGGTAATGGCAATCATTAATCATTTTGAAATTTGAATTTGAATACATACCTTGTCCAGTAAGAACATATTTTACGACAATGGTAAGGTTTACAATACCCGTACGAAAACTTCCGCCCTGAAAAAAGCAGAAATTCCACATAGCTACTAGGCGTAATCCGTCTAAGGCATTTCAGGTTTACATATCACAGATTCCTCCTATAAGCAGGAATACGCTGCGAAATATGCAAATTTTCTTAGGAGGAAAACAGTTAGGGTAGCAGGAAAAAAATCCTCTTTAGAATATTTAACCAGGAAAAAATTCAGCTTAAAGAAAGCACTAGCAGGAAAAAATTCCGCCTTAGGAAAATTCTTAGCCGGAAAAAATTCCGCCTAAAATATTTTAACCAGGAAAAAAATACCTACTTAGAAAATCACTAGCAGGAGAAAATTCTTCCTAAGGAATACTAGCAAAAAATCCGCCTAAGGAAATGAAGTTATTCAATTTTGTGATAGTACACTAATAAAGCTGAATTATGGATGGATACAACATTATTTTTTAGCTGCATAAGAATGATTGGAATCCAAAATTGCAAACAGACAATAGGTGATCACAATTACAAAGCTTTTAAGTTATTTTTGTGAGCTTTACCATAATGTTTTCTACATTAGGGTGCATGTACAGTACGTAAAAGAGTCACACAAAAAACAGAAACACGAGTTATATTTTTTATTGCACTGCTATTGTATTGTTTTAATCCATGGCAAATTATTTCATTTTATTTCACTGTAAATGTTTTTTGTTCAGCCAGTTGTTTTCATTTTTATTCCAAGCATAACTGATCTGCTTTAACTTATGGTATCGTTAATATCCTTGTCCGTGACTCCTCCCCTCCCATTCTTTTTACACCAGCTTGAGACATATCCTGAAACACAAACAGTCATCAGTAAAACACTGCCACCACTAATATCTTATATTATTGTTTCTTGTCATTGTATGCAGTTATAATTATACATGCATTTAAACTATAATTCATTACAACCAAACTTAGTGTTACAAATTTACTCTCAAACTTAATGCAAAATTATTTAATTTATTTGAAATATATTTTTATTGTTTAAATGTATCCAAAAGTTACTTACCTGAATTTTTATGATATTGGTATTTATCTTCTTATCCAAGGTCATAATGTAGCATTCAAAATTCATTTACAACTGAGCATATCCAGATTATTGTCATTTTCATTCACAAGGCTAAGTCTTATTTTTTTTTCTTTGAAAAATTCAAAAATATTCAATCCTTACACTTTAAACAAAATATTATCTCAAAAATTGCTTATATATTATCACCACAATTTTTAACTATCAATAAAATCCTTTGTTATTTGCTTTATTTCCACTGTCTAAGCTTCTGCTGACCCATATTTCCTAGATTTCAAATTATGGACAAGTCCATGATATGATGGTAAACAGGGATAATCCAACCCATCGTTTTATTTTCACAATTATATAAAAAATACCAGAAAATAAACGGAAAAGGAATCCAAAATTCATAATAAATATCTTTAAAAAAAACTTTGCAAAGTCCTTCTAAACAGACTCATCATATAAAATGTACAAAGTAACTGTTGCTTCCCCCCAAATAAATCACATGGAACAGTCTGGACTGTAGCAGAATTTACGATCTGACCTGTGTGTTATCAGGTCTGTGATGTAAATCATAGTAGAGTGGTTACTAGAGGCAGTATTTATTTATTTATCCTGTTGATAAGAAATTTTCAGGGATATTACTCATTTAATTATATTACATTAAAAAGCTTAATATATGAGTTTAGTTCATACCCAAATTTAACACAATGAAATATATTCTATGCAAAAGTCATCACAACATCATTATATAATATGTTCTAAGTTTTAGTTTTGTTGTGGAGTTTTTTTTATCAATTAATGATTATGTATGTTTATGTTTGTACAAACAATATTTTAGTTTTGAAAATTGACAATGAATAAGAGCAGCAAAATAATTGTTGATCACTTAATAATCGATTTATTATATACCTGTCATCTGCAGAAATTTCTCCAAATTCAGAAATCTGTCTAGTAAAATTTTCTAAGTTAAATTTCTGGTTAACAAAAAAGTCTAAGTACATAATTCTTGTTAACAAATAACTGACAAAATTCTAAGTCCTAAAACCCGTCTAAATTATTGCTCATCCCATATTTTCCGCCTAAGCCTTAGGCGAAATATGAAATTGCTTAGCAGGATTTTTTACAAAATTCCGTGTCCGTCTTAAATTAGCAGGAAAATCTTATATACACGGAAATTTTAAGCGTTTTCCTGCTTATATTAGGCGGAATCCTGCTATCTTTTTCGTACGGGTAGTATGTCTAGTTTTGTGTTCCTCTGTCATATAACTTACACGGAGAAGTTGGCAAGTAATTATAGAAAAAATAATTAACTTCTAGTATTAAGTCTATCTGCATTTTTCCAGGCCTTTTTGGCCGTGGAGTTAAAGTAGTGGACTGTGAACCACTTGCCCCTATGAACCACTTGCCCCTAGTGGTTTGAATCTTTCCAAGAACTTAAAGAGTTTTTTTTAAGTGAAGAAGTTGTAAAGAAGATTGTTTTACTCAGGTACCAGCATGTGCCTGAAGAAACATTTTGTTGTGTGAATATATGTCAATAAATAATAATGACTGGAATACTATTAACCCTTTCACTGCCATAGGGATGGCTTATGCCGTCCCTGTTATTTTTGGCGTATTTGCCATATGGACGGCTTTTGCCGTTTCTATAATAATCATAATAATAATAATAAATTAATAAAAGTAATAAATATAATAATAAATATAAAGAAAATTATACCATCGACAATAATTATTATTATACTAGCATATTTTGAAACATATATAATTATTATAATACTAATATCATATAATAATAATAATTGTATTAATTAATAATATAGTAATTTCTTAGAAAACCCTCTGGCAAATAGGTGATCAATAAAACAATAACCCTCTGGCAGCGAAAGGGTTAAACAAGTTTGGTACCAAACAAAATTAACTGTCCTTTTAACAAGTGTGAACATGAATATTGTTCATATATTTACAGCCATGTCCTGATGTTTTCTGGTTCCCAGTTATGACAGAAGTGTTTTGTGATGAGATAGTAGCAGAGTTAGAAAATGTCAACATGTGGTCGGGTGGCAAGAGCGAGGTATGTTTTGAGCCGCGTCACAACAAAACCAAGATAATGGGTTTGCGACCAGCATGGATCCAGACCAGCCTGCACATCCGCGCAGTCTGATCAGGATCCATGCTGTTTGCTTACAGACCCTTTAACAAGTAGAGAAACTGATAGCGAATAGCATGGATCCTGATCAGATTGCGCATAAAACGCAGGCTGGTCTGGATCCATGCTGGTCGCAAACCCATTACGTTGGTTTTGTCGTGACACGGCTCATTTGTATTCAGTTTTATCTTTTATTTTAAAGATCATTAATTTCACCATTATTTATTTGCTATGGTAATCAGTAAAGGTGATCTCATAACTTATGAAAATATAAAACTGTTTAATAATAAACTGTAATACATGCAAAATAAATGACTGGATTTTGTTAATAGACATTTGATTAATGAGCTAGTGATTTTAAAACTTCAAATTTGGCTGTATGTTTTAATTGACATTTGTAATAAATAACAAACATTAAGTTAACTGATAGCTGTAAAAAGCTTGAGTTTATTTTTTGCTCTTTCAAATTAAAGATTATCCTGCTGTAACCAAAATTGTTGAGCGTTAGGCACCAGTCTAGAGCCAGTGTGCAGTCTGACCAGGCTCTATACTGTTCATAGCTTAATTTTTATATTTTAATATTAAAATCCTTTAAATTTCATTGACTTTGAAACCTGGCAAAATCATTCCACAAGTTTGGCAGATTATTGATTGATTTCGTGATAATTGGTCAATAATTGGTTAAAAATTGGTTGATACATTTGTAATTGGTTAATAATTGGTTGATAATTGGTTAATAATTGGTTGATAATTGGTTAATAATTGGTTGATAACTGTTTTATTTGTAAAATAAAGTATTGATTAAGTAGAGTATTATTTTAGGACACTAGGTTAGCCGGTGGTTACGAGAATGTACCTACTGACGATGTTCATATGACACAGATTAACCTACAGAATCAATGGCTGGAATTCTTACGTGTTTATGTAGCTCCCCTAGCAACCAAAGTTTATCCTGGATACTATAGTAATGTAGGAATACTGAAAGTTGTTTATGCATGTTAGAATTGATGCTTGACATTGCTAGCTCTTGTATCCCCTCCCCCTACTTACCCTCATTAACAAAACTATCATCTTTGTCTCTAGGATGTATTCCAGCATGTCAGATTAGGAGCCTGAATTTCTACTTGCCTTTTTAATTGCTGTTTATGTAACATATGTGGTGTTACAGATGTGGTGTTACAGCCAGTCACTGTTACAGATGTAGGGTTTCAGCCAGTCACTGTAACAGATGTGGTGTTACAGCCAGTAACTGCAACAAATATTGTGTTACAGCCAGTCACTGTAACAGGTGTGGTGTTACAGCCAATCAATGTAATATATGTGGTGTTACAGCCCGTAAATGTAACAGATGTGATGTTACAGTTAGTATTAGATCAATAAGACTAATATTTAATTGTGATGACCACCCTGAACCTTCAGCTACAATTTTCTTGCATGTTTTATGTCAATCGTTCTGTCGCCTTATAGTTGTTTTTGCATGTCAGTTAACTTTAAATTCTTATTACTGACTGTACATTAATATGTGAATACTGAAACAAGCAATACTTGACCAGATTACAAGATTACCTTTAATGTTTAAGAGGTCAAAGATTATTACTGTTAACATATTGAAGTTCAAGGTTACATTATCTTACCTTGTCAGGTTATTGAGGTCACATTGATGTAACACCCTTACATGGCTTATTACTTTAAAATATTGGGATATACTAGGTGAATATTTCCTAATTATACCCCCGCACAACAAAGTTGTAAGGGGGGTATACTGGAATCAGCTTGTCCGTCCGTCCGGCCGCCGTCCGGCCGTCCGTCCGGCCGTCGGTTTTTTCATTTCCGCCCTATAACTTAAGATTCCTTTGACCCACAGTCTTCATATTTTGCATGGTAGTTAGTCATAATTAGTAGATGACCCCTATTGATTTTGAGGTCACCAGGTCAAAGGTCAAGGTCACAGGGGCCTTGACTTTAAAAAGCTTGTCCGCCCAATAACTTAAGATTCCTACAACCCACAGTCTTCATATTTGGCATGGAGGTTAGTCATGATTAGTAGATGACCCCTATTGATTTTGAGGTCACTAGGTCAAAGGTCAAGGTCACAGGGGCCTTGACTTCAAAAAGCTTGTCCGCCAAATAACTTAAGATTCCTTTGACCTACAGTCGTCATATTTGGCATGGAGGTTAGTCATGATTAGTAGATGACCCCTATTGATTTTGAGGTCACCAGGTCAAAGGTCAAGGTCACAGGGGCCTTGACTTCAAAAAGCTTGTCTGTCCAATAACTTTAGATTCCTTTGACCCACAGTCTTCATATTTGGCATGGAGGTAAGTCGTGATTAGTAGATGACCCCTTTTGGTTTTGAGGTCACCAGGTCAAAGGTCAAGGTCACAGGGGCCTTGACTTCAAAAAGCTTGTCCGCCCAATAATTTAAGATTCCTTTGACCCATAGTCTTCATATTTGGCATGGAGGTTAGTCATGATTAGTAGATGACCCCTATTGACTTTTAGGTCACCAGGTCAAAGGTCAAGGTCATAGGGGCCTTGACTTCAAAAAGCTTGTCCGACCAATAACTTAAGATTCCTTTGACCCACAGTCTTCATATTTGGCATGGAAGCTAGTCATGATAAGTAGATGACCCCTATTGACTTTGAGGTCACCAGGTCAAAGGTCAAGGTCACAGGGGCCTTGACTTCAAAAAGCTTGTCCGCCCAATAACTTAAGATTCCTTAGACCCACAGTCCTCATATTTGGCATGGAGCTTAGTCATGATTAGTAGATAACCCCTATTGACTTTGAGGTCACAAGGTCAAAGGTCAAGGTCACAGGGGCCTTGACTTCAAAAAGCTTGTCCGCCCATTAACTTAAGATTCCTTTAACCCACAGTCTTCATATTTGGCATGGATGTTGATCATGACTATAAGGTGACCCCTATTGATTTTGAGGTCACTGGGTCAAATGTCAAGGTCACAGGGACCTTGACAAAAAAAGCTTTTCTTCTCAATTGCTAAAGAATGTCCTGTCCGCAATGTATTGATTTTGACATTTTCACATTTGAAGCATGTAGAATACATAACTTAGCAATGCACTGGCTTAGTAACCTCAGATTTGGCAGGGAGGTTGTCCTTGAGCTCTAAATGGTGACTGTTGATTCTGACAAAGTGGTATGCGGGGGTATTCACGCCATCATAGTGGCAGTTCTAGTTATTTTTAGCAAAATTATGTCAATTCACTAAATTTACAGCTTGTAAAGGTCAAGGTCATGTCCTATATAACCCTCTTGGTTTCTGTATATTCTGCTAAAGTCAGATGGTTTTAGAGACTTTAAATCATTCAAAGAATCCTTTATAAAATCTACTGTAAACTTGTTTCAGTTTCACTCAATGAAATAACTTTTCAAGTGTCTTGTACTGTTTCAGTTGTATCGAAGACAAGGAACCTGAAAGGGCTTTTGGTTGGCTGTTATATTAATATATATCAATGGCATATATGCTAGGATTATGATACAGATAGTTTTATAACAGCATGTACAAGCATGTTTGATTATTTCTAGGACGCAAGATTAAGCAGTGGGTACGAGAATGTTCCCACCGATGACATACATATGACACAGATTGATCTGCAAGATGGTTGGCTTGAATTCTTGAGAAAATATGTATCTCCTCTACAGCTAAAAGTTTACCCAGGCTTTTATTCAGATGTGAGTGATCACGTCATGTGACATAGAGTTTATATTTTGTTTATCTTTGACTGATAATGATGAGGGTCATTTTAATGAATTTATCGCAAAATAACGAGGATACTGTTGTCGTATCATCTGTACAAGTTTTATTTTAGTTAACAACCATGTTTAAGTTATTATCTTTTACAGAACTATTTAATAAGAACCCATTCAATTGCGGTTTGATATTTACATGGTATTGCTCCCTTTTCTTAAAAAAGAAATTTTCGATTTTTAGTTTTTTTTCCAGAGTTTCTTTGTCCAAAATTATCGAGGTTTTTAATTAAAAAAAATAATTATTTTTTTAAACCAATTAGAGAAAAACAAATAATAAAAAAAAAACACTATGTTGACTAAGTTAAACTCCAAACTAAATAAATATAAAAAAATATTTTTAATTATAAAAATAAAGAAGATAATTGAAGATAAAGTTTTTTAATTCAGTGATACAAATTTGATTTCCTGCCTTCTACACGAGCATGTAGTGAAGCTTTTGTTTGTTCTACTATTTACTGAATGCTAGAATGCCTCTTCATGATTCATCTACATTCACCATCAATATTGCCCTCTTGAAATACTCCAAAACTAGACTATGTGGTAATTATAGTAGTCCTCTTACTTATTCATTTGTTATTAAATATTTAAATGTTAAGAGGATATTTTTTCGTTTGAGTGTTATATGGAATATATTTTCACGAAACATGATAAAATGCCACATATTTTCACGAGCCGGCATATCTCATGACATGTTTGTTCATTTTACATTACACCTATAATGCAGCAAGTATAAAAAGTCTTCACAAAAAGTAGTATGCAATCGTACCTATATTACATACGAATGTATGTAATATTTTTCTTTTGTATGATATGTAATAGTTTTAATTTTGATTGTTGTTGGAATTCATACCTGTATGGTTTGATTTTGGGTGCTTCAATACCTGCGCCAGTTTTCATTTGCTTCATGATATTGTAAATTTTGTATATTCCCATTGCAACTCTCTTGTAGCATGCTTGACCCTCGTTTGGTCTCTCATTTGCCACTGTCTAGAAGAATGGGGCTTCTGGATCAAGCATTTCATTAGCTCTTTTTGATTGATATAATTTGTATAGTGTGATAGAACACTTTTCAGGGGTACCTGGTATAGGCCAAGCCTTTGGTTTATATGTTCTGCAAATGAAACCAAAATTTTCAATTTTATATTTAATGCAGTAAATTTGTTAAACTGTTGTTACTTATAACCTAAAAAATGGAGACATTTTAAATTTAATATTTTATTTTTATATTTTAAAATTTAATGTTATTTTTACCATACTCAAAAATTGAATATTTATTTTTTTCATGTGTTATTTGATTTTCTATGCCAGGTAGCTTAATTGGTTAGAGCATCCCAAATTTAGTTTCTATTCAGATTTGGGAAGGTTTCAGGTTCAACTCCTGATCTGGCTGAATTTTAAATGCACTATTTTTTTTTATTTAATAGATTATCATTATCAGAATTAATAAGAGGATATTTTTTCGTTTGAGTGAAATATGTAATATATTTTCACAAAACATGATAAAATGCAACATATTTTCACGAGCCGGGACAGCATTTTTACAGATTATATCTGATATTTCTAGGTTCAGCACCACTTCTAGCTTTGGTTTGGCTCTCGGTGTCATAAATCAGGTACTCTCCGTGGACTATCTGATCTCAATTTTATGTCTCCCGATTTCAGCATAGAAGCTTCTTTTCCAGTTTGCATACCAAAATTTGATGTGCAAGCAAGCCACATGGAATTGAGTAAAGATAGTGGGTTTCCTGTCCCAAGTGTTTCATTTTCAATCATTTTGGTTTCCTGTTCCAAGTGTTTCATTTTCAATCATTTTGGTTTCCTGTTCCAAGTGTTTCATTTTCAATCATTTTTTGTAGATGGTGGTCTTCTAGGCATTCAGCAGCATGAGGCTTGTTTCCCTTGCCCAAGGATTTTAGCTCCATTGATTTTTTTCTGAGGCATTCTCTTGTGTTTATAAATTCTCAGGAGTCACGTTTTATACCAACCAGATATTTTTTTGATTTTAAATGCCTTTCTAGTCGGCTACCAATAAAGGCATCCAATGAGCCTGGTTCATACTCATCCCCTTTATTTTTCTTTGCTGATAAAATGAACCGTTGCATGTATGTGTCTAGTCTCAATATTTCGACGGGAAGACAGACCGATTTTATAATCTGATATTTCATAGATGTCTGTCTTAAGATATATGCGAGGATTGAGAAGGAATAAGTTCAAAATCAGGAATATCTTGGTCATGATCATTACCTGTAGCATTTTCAAAAGCTTTTTCAATTTCTGACTCAGTCATATTATCAATATTTGAATTTAATGAAAAATTAGTTAGATTTATATCAATTTCTTGTTGTGCTTCCATTTTCTTTGCAGAAGACAAAAATTAGTTGTTGTGGGATAGAAGTAAAAATAAAAATTCAACTCATTTTTAGCTCCCCTTGCACAAAGTGCAGGTGAGCTTTTAGGATGGCCAACCAAATGTGTCCGTCGTCTGTCCACATTTTATTCAAACGACATCTTCTACAATACCACTTGGCCAATATTAATGAAACTTGGCAGGAATACTCATTGTATGAAGCTCTATCAAGATTGTTCAAAGAATGCCATTCCATGCTAAACTCTGGTTGCTATGGCAACTAAAAGAAAAATTTAAAATTCTTATACTTCAAAATGGAAAGGGCTAGAGTTTAAATATTTCTCACAAGGCTTTAGCTTGTTAGTTTTTACAAAGTATATCCAAATTATGGTCTAGAGTTGAAAATTTGTCTCTGTTTTGGGAGTTAAAGGGTTTTTTTTATTGCAAGGTTATATAGGCTTTCTTTGTAGCGATAAATTGAGATAGTGTATCTTGTATTTTTTGTCTCAACAGACATTGTTATGAAGATTTTTTCTGTTAAAGCATAAGAAAGATGAAAAGTTTATTGAATGTGAATGTTAATTCAAAACAGAGTCAATCAGAATAGCACAAATTTGAGAGCTACAGTGAAGTTGAATTCCCCATTCAATAATGGATTCTTCCATAAATTTCGTAACACATCAGAAAGGAAGACTGTGTCATTTCCAAAATACAATGTAAAATATTTCGGTTTTTGACAATGACTTGCACATTTTATTGCATAAGATATTGCACAAAGAAACGAAAGTGAACAAAAAATGTTGTTTTTCTCCACACAAATTAGTTGATTAAGATAAAAGTTTAATTTACATTACGGATATTATTTTTTGTATCCTTCCCGTCTGCGGGAAAAATCATATATTTTAACATCGTCTACACCGGTCTTACTGACGAACGAATTATGTCATAATATTTCATTCTGAGAACAAACAAACGATTCAAATCATTAAATAAGGCATACCAATCAGTCCTTAAAAAAACATTGCCTCAGAAAATATCTATATCAATCTGACCTCCAGTTGAGATTATAAATAGAACAAAACCGGCAGTACCACTAAAATACGCAACGGAGATTTTTTAGCGCAACGGGCGCAACAGAGTGCAAAATTTAAAATGTTGCGATAAAATACGATTAGCAATGCACTGTTTAAATTATTAGTAACGTACTTTAATATAAAGTCGTATATCATAACGGAGTAAAAAAGGGAACAGTGATTTATAAAACAAAGAACAAAACGTCCGTAACACAAAGTCAAGGTAACAGGGATAGCACCAAGAACACATCAGACAACATATGAAAACATCACTAACTATTAATGTAACAATAAAACAGAAAAAACCAAACGCAGTCATTAGATTCGTAGAAATGTTTATTCATTAACATTCACTTTTATAATTTAAACTTGAGACTGCGCAAGATTTTGGATAAATTGTAAACCAGCTAACTTGGGCATATTAATAAACCTACCGATCCTTCGTAATGGGTAATAGAGTGATCCTTATATGCGGCTGAGATCTAAAAGGAAATCGATAAATAAAGTATAAAGATTCAAAAATCATAAAGTAATTTTTGTATATTATGTCGTCAGTCTATATAGAAAGTCGTCAACGGGAATAAGAAAGATTTTTGAGTCTAAAAATAGATTTAATGGCCTAAGGGAGGTAATTCTGGCTTAAATAAAGATTATTTTAAACGCACACAATCTTGTAAATGACAAGATGGCTGCCATGCGCGAGAGTGGCAACGGAGATTTATTTTTTTCAAAACTAGCAAACAAAGTACTTTTAATTGAATTTGCATTAGTATATACATGTACTAAATAAAGTCATATGATGATATTACAGAATCAATGTTAAGGTGACAACAGACACTTTCCGTGGTGCTCATATAAATGTCATTTTAACCATTTTATTTTAGTAATAATTGTGCCCCCACATTAGTGGCGGGCATTTAGATTTACCCTTGTCCCTCCGTCCGTCTGTCCGTCCTTTTTTCCGTTCGTCCGTCTGTTCACTTTTGTGTTGCATGTAACTCAAAAAGTATTTGACCGAGAGTCATGAAACTTTACAGGAATGTTGATCAGCATGTGTAGTTGTGCACCTGGGTATTTTCGTGTGGATATTTTTAGTACTTTAAGAGTTATTGCCCTTGACTTAGTAAAATTTTGCAATTTTCAACTTGTGTCGCCTGTAACTCAAAAAGTGTTTGACATAGAGTCATAAAACTTTACAGGAATGTTTATCAGCATGTGTAGTTGTGCACCTGGGTATTTTTGTCTGGATATTTTTAGTATTTTCAGAGTTATTGCCCTTGACTTAGTAAAATTTTGCAATTTTCAACTTGTGTCGCATGTTACTCAAAAAGTATTTGACCTAGAGTCATGAAACTTTACAGGAATGTTGATCAGCATGTGTAGTTGTGCACCTGGGTATTTTCGTGTGGATATTTTTAGTTTTTTCAGAGTTATTGCCCTTGACTTTGTAAAATTTTGCAATTTTCAACTTGTGTCGCATGTTACTCAAAAAGTATTTGACCTAGAGTCATGAAACTTTGCAGGAATGTTAATCAGCATGTGTAGTTGTGCACCTGGGTATTTTTGTGTGGATATTTTTAGTATTTTCAGAGTTATTGCCCTTGACCTAGTAACATTTTGCAATTTTCAACTTGTGTCGCACGTAACTTAAAAAGTATTTGACCTAGAGTCATGAAACTTTCCAGGAATGTTGATCAGCATGTGTAATTGTGCACCTGGGTATTTTTGTCTGGATATTTCTAGTATTTTTAGAGTTATTGCCCTTGACTTAGTAAAATTTTGCAATTTTCAACATGTGTCACACGTACATGACGTAACTAAAAAAGTATTTGACCTAGAATCATGTTACTTTACAGGAATATTGATCAGCATGTGCAGTTGTGCACCAGGTATTTTCGTCTGGATTTATTTAGTATTTTTAGAGTTATTGCCCTTCACTTAGAATTTGTTTGCAATTTTCAACTTGTGTCGCAAGTTACTCAAAAAGGATTTGACATAGTCATTAAACCTTATGGGCAGGTTACTCATTTGATATTTTGATTTGCACCTGGGGTTTCGCTTGTGGATTTATCCAGTATTTGTAGAGTTATTTGCCTTGACTTAGTGAAAAGATTGACAGAACAGTGGCGCTGTTGGGGCACCCGTGTTCTTTGGACACATTTCTAGTTGTTATTTATTTGAATCTTTGTGCATTAAATGTCGTTCACCATTATAAAAAAAACATATTTGAAAAAATGCCTTTGTAAATGATTGATTTTGAATAAAATTCATTAAATTTTAAATCGTCATATCAAAGTCATTTTTTTTTTTTTTTTCTCGGACCCCTATGTTTCACGCTAAATACAAATGTAATTGCATAATACACAAATATAGCACCCGAGAGGGTCACAAGTTGCGGAAACATACTCTTACAACAATTTATGACCCAGTGACATCAGACCAATTAAAGAGCTGCAGATAAATATCAGTTAATAGCAAAAATTTCTTCAAATCTTAATATGATTTACTGTCCGTCTGGTATCTGTCGCACATGTCACATGACTATCGGTAAAATTTGAGGCACACGGTGTGGGGGGGGGGAATGGAACGCATTTGCACACCGCTAGCGAGGTATTTTATTGCAGGGTTTTACATCTCTTTGAAATTTTAGGGGTCCAGTGGATGCACAGCCTAGAAAAGATGGGGTCCAGGCCCGAATTTTAGGGGTCCAAAATTATATTCACTATAAAAGACTATGAAGACCACTCTATTTTGCTTAAAATCATTTATTTACCCTGTAAGAAATATGCATGTATATTGTACTCTTTTCATAAGATGTATATGATTTCAATATCTTTTCTAAAAAAAATAAAATCTCTGTTGCGCCCGTTGCGTCAGTTGCGCCAAAAATCTCCGTTCGTTGCGTATTTTAGTGGTACCCCTAAACGGGTTTGCCTAAAATACGAAAGTGAGATTTTTGACGAAAGTAAGCGAAAGTGAGCGAAAGTGACTTTTGAAATATTAATTGTAACGTTTTAATAGACTTAAACAATAAAATTGCAGTTTGTAGACGTATATTATTAGAAATTACTTATATTTATTATAAAAAATAATCATAATGATGATTTATTCGGTTTTTATTTGCATAATTTATATACACAAATTCTTATATCTTCCTTTCGCTTACATTGAAAAATACGAAAGTGACTTATAAAATATAAAATATACCGTTTAAATTGAAATTATTTATACTATTATTGCACAAAGTGGACGTATAATATCCGAAAATGATAATATTTACTTTCAAAGATAATCATTATGATGATTAAATCGCCATTTATACTATACACAAGTTTATACAGAGATCTTCCTTTCGCTCGCATTGAAAAATACGAAAGTGGCTTACAAAATATCAAAGTTTAAATTGAATGTATTACTAAAATTGCAATTAATTTGTAGACGTACAATATCAGAAGTCAATTATATTTATTTTTAAACATAATCATTATGATGATTTAACCGCCCTTTATTTGCATTACACAAGTTAAAAGATCTTTATTTCCCTCACATTGAAAAATACGAAAGTGACTTCAAAAATGTCAAATATAGCGCTGAAAGACGCATGTTTTCAGAAATGATTAAAATATATATAAAAAAAATAACCATTATGATGATTTAATATCCATGTATTTTCATAATTGCTGTATACCTGTTCTGATATCTTACTTTTGCCCACATTGAACAATACGAAAGTGACTTAATCGGACAAAAGTCAATGTCAATATTCACGATATTAATGTTTTTACAATAAAAAAAATAAATGAGTCATTTTCATTATTATTCATGTTTTCATGGTGATTGACCTATAACTGATGGTGAAAATGACTAGCACAAAATATAAAAAAAAAATCCTAACTTATAAAAAGATTGAACTTTACCGATATATATAGTACTTATATTTATAGAAAATTCCGTAGATTACTTATTTCCTTTTTTCATAGTGAAATATTATTTTAACAATGATGGGAAATTCTAAATTATTTTTCAAATTAACATGTACATTGCTCATCTACACCTGGATGAGCATAATAACTGCCACTTTAATCCGTGCAAGATATCTATGGTGGTGCAGAAGAAAGGTTAATTCAATTGTCCACTCAATAAACAACCGGGCAAGTGTCATCAGTTACATACCTATGATTGGATTATAATAATACTTTAGTGGGATTAAAGCGTCATGCGGTCACCGTCGTGTGTACTATCAATTAAAGTGGATGCGAAAATGATATGACAACACGTGTTTGCATGTAAACATATTCATACTTTATTTTGTCTCATTCGTATAGATGCATTTTTAAACATATATACAACTATTCACATAAAACCTACATAAGACCATTCCATTTAAGAATTTCAAGAGACATTACAATAATGAGAAACACATTCAAGACCTATTACTGTTAGATTAGAATCAAACAGTATAATTACAATATAATATATCAACAGAATATTAAATGTTAGGTAACACTATCGTTAATCAAAAATTAAAAACTGCCCGAAAAAGACGATGTAAGAAATAGAGAACTGTAAATCGTGGCCCTAACGCATAAATTGTATAATTCATGTTTTTGCCAAATATAGTTTACATAATAAATTTCATTTTTCATCTTAACATATTAAGTTTTATAAAAATGATAGTTACTATAGCTTATAACATACGTCTACAAACTGCAATATTATCATGAAATTCTATTTCAACGCTATATATTTGATATTCTGTAAGTCACTTTCGTCAGGCTCACAGTAAGCGAAAGGAAGATCAATGTCTGAGCTTGTGTATTAATATTATGCTAATAAATGAAGATCAAATCATATTGATTAAAGATACTAGTTTTGATAATATACGTCTACAAACTGCATTATTAATATTAAATGCAATTTAAACGCTATATTTGATATTTTTAAAATCACTTTCACTTCCTCTCCCTAACATTGAAAATACGAAAGTGAGCGAAAGTAAGATCTCTGAAATTGCTATATAGAAATAATGAAAATGCATGAATATTAAAACCTCATAATGATTTTTAAGTAATTTTTATTCATTTCTGAAACTATGCGTCTACAAACTGTTATATTAATATAAATTCAAAATAAACGGTATATTGAATGTTTTATAAGTCACTTTCGTATTTTTCAATGTGAGCGAAAGGAGAATCTATGTAGTTGTGTATAGAAATTATGCAAATAAATAGCGATTAAATCATCATATACAATTATTCAATTACCATTCAATTTATGTTACAATAAAATCTTAATCAGGGAGATTGATTTCACAGCTACACTAGCGGTTCCATAAGATTACCTTAAACACTGGTGTGTAAACTATATTCTGTGATAATCTGTCAAAGTCACAATTGTTTCGCTATGGACAGGATTGCTTTAATTGCGTTGTTTTCAAGCCTAAATAAAATAAACTTTAGGCGCCACGGTGTGCTTGTTTCTGGATTAGAAATATTAATCGCTTTATTCAAAGTTGAACGTATAAATTATAAATTGATCACGAATCCGTTCACTTCAAAATTAAAGTTAAACAAACAAGTCTCCGGCTTACTAATCCTTAACATTCTAACAGAAATTTATTCTGATCTTATATATAACTTTTAACATGTACATGTATAATGATTATTTTTGAAAATAAATATTATCAATTTCTGATAATATACGTCTACTTAGAGCAATTTTAGTAAAAAAACAACTTAACCAGTATATTTAATATTTGATATGTCACTTTAGTATTTTTCAATGTAAACGAAAGAAAGATATCTGAACTTGTGTATAAAAATAATGCAAATAAATAGCGATTAAATCATCATAATGATTATTTTAAAAAATAGGTATCATCAAGTTCTGATAAAATACATCTACAAATTGTAATTTTAGTAAAAATTTCAATTAAAACAGAATATTTAATATTTTATAAGTCACTTTCGTATTTTTCAATGTGAGCGAAAGGAAGATATAAGGGCGCAGTCTAAAACGCGGACGCCTTAAGCGGACAATATAAACATATAGGGAAAACGCTGACGATATAGACAAAGAGGAAAAAAGCGGACGATATAGATATATAGTGTAAAATGACTGAGCATAGTTAAATTCATATTAAAGGCTAATAATTGGCTTTTATAAAGTAATATCTGAAAGATGTAATTATTATAATAATTAAAAAAGACTTTAGTTTATTTATTTGTTCAAATTCTTAAATTTATGTTTTTTATTTGTTCATGTTAATTGACTCAATAACTTTTAATTAAACAGTACAAAACACGCAACAGTCACGTGCGGAAAACTGAATAAGGGCACAAGAAATAAGTTTGAATATATTTGAAAACTTTGCATACGCAATTCGCGGACATGATAAACATATAGGGAAAACGCTGACAATATAGACATAGAGGAAAAAAGCGGACGATATAGATATATAGTGTAGATTGACATTCTTTTCAAAATATACAATTTACTATGATTTGTAATTTACTTTTGTTTCTATATTGCACATTAATTGACATATTAGCCGAATCTTCTTTTGTGTATATATATAATTATGAAATAGTGGGCGAATGAGTATATTTTTGAAAATTATCGTAAGGTGTATATACAGTCAATTTTTGTGCACATCCCTCATTTCCAAAAAAAAAAAGTTACATGCTTTGAATTCATTTCATTGCTTACAAAGAGTTAATTTGAATTGGATTATTAAATTATTGTGTTCTTTAACTTTTAAAGTGTAATTGTGTATCAAATATTGTATAAAGTGTTTTCACTAAGGCATTGTTAAAATGGCATTCGTTGTAGGACACAGTCAAGTAAAATATATGAGTGATTATTTGTGTCAACATTCGTACAGTGTGTTTTCCTATCCTGGATATAAAACACGCCAGTTTTGTTTCGAAGAGGACATTTTTGAAGTTGCTCCATATTTTTCGGTAAGTTCATATCAATGATATTTCCCATTGAAATCTTTATCAACCTGAGTAAGATATGAATTTTCTTGAACAATCATGTTATGTTCTACCAGACAATAAAACAGTAAGAAATGTATAAATCATATATTTATGTATATACTGATTCCATTTTTTTATTTAAATAAAGTGTCCACGTGTCACTTGTATATTTGATATAATCCTGCACGTGTTTAATTTAATCATACACATGATACTTTATACCATATTTCATCAAGTCGAAATAGAAAACGCGGAAAATATAGACATATGTGTCACCTGTGTATTTGACTTAATCACGCACCGACACTTGTAAATTTCAAGTAATCATTCATCTCACCCTTGTACAATTAATAAAGTGGCTACAGAAAATGCGGACAATATAGACATATAGTGAAAAGGCGGACGATATAGATATAGAAGGAAAACGCTGACGAAATAAATGTATAGAACGGGAGAATAGAAAACTGTTATGAATAAAAAAAATATCTGGCTTCTACCATGTATATAATTAATTTATATCAATTAACTTTCTTTAATTCATAATATTTTTTAGTTTTATTTATATTTTATCCATTAAGTAAATAAAAGAAACTTTCTGCTATAAATACCAATCAACTAATTAAATTATCCACGTGTCACCTGTGTATTTGACTTAATCACGCACCGACACTTGTATATTTCAAGTAATCATACATCTCACCCTTGTACAATTAATAAAGTGGCTACAGAAAATGCGGACAATATAGACATATAGTGAAAAAGCGGACGATATAGATATAGAGGGAAAACGCTGACGAAATAAATGTATAGAACGGGAGAATATGAATAAAAAATATCTGGCTTCTACCAAGAATGGAGCGAAACAATTGCAAACCAACCAAAACTTAAATTTTACTGTTTGTTCAAGACAGAATTTTCTTTTGAAAAATATTTGACGGTGTTAGATAAAAGTTCCTGTAGACAAACAATGTCTCGATTTAGATTGTCGTGTTATATTGCTTAAATAAAATTGCAATGATCGAAGTTCATTCTTTATCCTCGTTTTTATTACTGCACAATATTACTATACATTATCATTATCTATTTTATTATAATTTTATCTCACACATCATTCTACACTATATCTATAGCGCCCGCTTTTTTCCTCTGTATCTATATCGTCCGCTTTTTCTCTATATATTTATATTGTCTGCAAAAATAGGGCAAAGAGCGGACAGGTTCAATCAGGTAGCGTGTTGTTGACACTTAATTGTCGTTAATTTGCAACACGTGTCCGTCACAAGAGTATACGTCTACTCTAAACTCTAATTCTAAAGACATTCATTTGATCCATTTGTTTCATATATTAGTTTTCAATATTTAGAAATTCCGAAAATGTGTCATATAAATATATCGAAGTTCATTCTTGTTCATTCTTTATCCTCGTTTTTATTACTGCACAATATTACTTTACATTATCATTATCTATTTAATTATAATTTTATCTCACACATCATTCTACACTATATCTATAGCACCCGCCTTTTTCCTCTATATCTATATCGTCCGCTTTTTCTCTATATATTTATATTGTCCGCAAAAATAGGGCAAAGAGCGGACAGGTTCAATCAGGTAGCGTGTTGCTGACACTTAATTGTCGTTAATTTGCAACACGTGTCCGTCACAAGAGTATACGTCTACTCTAAATTTCTATATCGTCCGCTTTTTTCCTCTATATCTATATCGTCAGCGTTTTCCCTATATATCTATATTGTCCGCAAAATGCGTATCATGTTATAGCTAAGTGCCGACACGATTAATCAGTAGCGTGTTGTTCACACTTACATAATTACCGTTAATTTGCAGCACGCTTCTGCTTATATTGTATCAATAAAAAACAACAGCCTGTTATTACTTATTTATATCAATAATTTATGATTAAAAATTACTCTTACAAACTTTGGATTTTGAAAAATCAAGGCTTTTTTTTGTTTTGCGAACCAAAATTTTTTCCGCCTACTGCACATAAAGACAAACAAAAACAATGCCAAAATGAAATACATATCCTTAATTACATATCAGCTGTTGCCAATTTAGTACCATCATTGTAATTCTAAAGATATTCATTTGATCCATTTGTTTCATATATTAGTTTTCAATATTTAGAAATTCCGAAAATGTGTCATATAAATATATAATATAAAATTCATTGACATTCAATCATAAATTACTTTAATATTTCTCCCAGTTTGCTAATTTATTATATTTTTTTATATATTAAAGTATAAATCCAATTACACGTCATTTTTATAAACTTCATCAATGCCCAAAATCATCACCAATTAGTCTACACTATATATCTATATCGTCCGCTTTTTTCCTCTTTGTCTATATTGTCAGCGTTTTCCCTATATGTTTATATTGTCCGCTTAAGGCGTCCGCGTTTTAGACAGGCCCAGATATAAGAACTTGTGTATAGAAATTATGCAAATTAGTAGCGATTAAATCATCATTATGATTATTTCTGTTAATAAATATAATTATTTTCTAATAATATACGTCTACAAACTGCAAGTTTGTTTTAAAAGTCTATCAAAATGTTATAATTACTATTTTAAAAGTCACTTTCGCTCACTTTCGCTCACTTTCGTCAAAAATCTCACTTTCGTATTTTAGGCATACCGCCCCTAAACCGGAAGTACATGTGACGAAACGTCCGCCATGACGTTCAAGAAAATTGAGAAATTTTGTAACATAAACTCGTATTTCATAACAAAGAAGTGAAGATGAATACAATTATCGGTGTGCTTCGTTGAAACAGGTATTTTGTTAACTATTTGTGAAGTATTAAGGCATGACATTCAGTTTTTATGTAAATATCAGCTCCCGGCGTCCCGTGTTATGATTTGTAAAATTATCAGGTCTAGGATTTCATTATATTTACGGACAGTCTGTAAATTTTTGGACAATCCATAATTTTACAGATTTTCTTATCTGTAAATTTACAGACATTAAGTAAGAAAATAGTAGAAGTTGAATTATTATCCTTGCTAAATAACGACTCAAATCAAAGTAATAATTAAGTTTTAATGAATGAATGTGCGTCACTGTAAGACTATTATATTAACAAATAACTATACAAGCAATACAAGCAATACATGTAAGACTATTCAATTATCAGATAAGTATGCAAACATGCAATACAAGAAGACAATTCAATTATCAGATAATTAAACGAACATGCAATACAGATAATGTTGAACATAAATGCAACAAGCATAAATACCCGCCTATAACACTGAACTTAAATGACATTGAATCAGGACCGTAAACAAATGCAAAGCATAGGATGCACAACAATTGATTTTTAAACTATTACAGGGTTCGTACAGTCTTAAAAAGTGCTTAAATTTGAGTCTCTTTCTTAAAAAAAGCTTAAAAATGTAAAGTAGTGCTTAAAAGTCCTTGAATTTGATTACTCTCTTGAAAAGTGCTTAAAAAGTGCTTAAATTTGCTAAAAATGTGTTTGAAAATGTTTGAATCACAGAATGACATAGTTTTGATAAAAATCAACGGTTAACAAAAGAAAAAAAGATCCAATTTGGTATCAAAATCAATGAAATTTTTACTCAAGGTAACAGTAAGTGGACAAATTGCAGTTGTTTTGAACTAATCTGTACTTGATGCACCCTTAGTTGTTCTTCTATAATGTTAGAAAATGTGTATTTAACAAAAAATGGTGAACAAACTATCCATCATAGGTTGAAGATTGTGTCGGTATATGTGCAACAAATGTGCTTGAAAAATGGGAAAACGTGCTTAAATAGTGCTTAAAAAGTCCTTGAATTTTGGCATTGGATGTCTGTACGAACCCTGTATTAACAATAAATTAAATAAAGAAATAACTATTAAAACACAATATGAAATGAAATAAAGATGAAAGACAAATAAACAACATGAACATATGAATGTAACAACAAAACGGGGAAAAAAAATAAATAAATAGATAATAATAATAAAACAATTACATAAATGGGTTTGTTGAAGGGCGGGCGGGCAAAAATTTTGTTCAAACAGTGACGCTTACAAACAAAAATCAAGAAGTGGCGCAAATAACTGGCAGTGTCGTTAAATAAACTACTACGACCAATCAAAAAACAAGATATGAATATCCAATAAGAAAGCTTGTTAAATATTAGGCTAGAAGAAAATACTGACGAATACATAACAGGGAAGCTGCCGTCAATAATTAAATATTTTAAATATATTTAAAATAGTCCCATTGAAATTTAAAACCGCAGGTTTAAATGAATAAGGTTAGGTATTATATAATATGATTAAATGTAACAGTTTGCTAAGATCTTGAACAGTTTGATGACTTTCAATTTTCACTTTTCATGACTGTGTCATTTCCGAAATACAATGTAAAATACTTCGGTTCATGACAATCACTTGCACAAAGAAACGAAAGTGAACAAAAAATGTTGTTTTTTTTTCACAAAAATTAGTTGATTAAGATAAAAGTTTAATTTACAGTATGGATATTACTTTTATATCCTTCTGGTTTGTGAGAGAAAAAAATCATATACTACACCGCTCCTACTGATGAACGAATTATGTCAAAATATTTAATTCTTTGAACAAACATACAATTTAAATCAATAAATAATGAATACCAATCAGTCCATAAAAAATTTTTGCCTCAGAAAACATCTGTATTAATCTGACCTCGAGTTGAGATTATAAATTAGGGTCGTATAAATTATACTAAACCGGAAGTACATGACGAAACGTCCGCCAATCAAGTAAATTGACAAATTTTGTAACAAAAATTCGTATTTCATAACTAAGAAGTGAAGATGAATACAATTATCGGTGTGCTTACCCAGCAAACACATGACGTTGTTTCAACGTTGCTCAGACGTTAGGGTCCGACGTTGGATAGACGTTGGAATTTAGTTGTATATGAAAGTTTTTTAGACGTCAGAGTCCGACGTCAATCCAACGTCATAAAATGACATAAATCCAACCTCTATTCAACGTATATACAACTACTTTCCAACCTATTCCCAACGTGAATCCAACCAGTTTCCAACATGATTCCAACCAGTTACTTACGTAATACCAACTAGTTTCCAACGTAATTCCAACTAATTCCCAACATAAATCTGACACGTTTTCATTAAATAATTCCCAAATTAAGAGAAAATACAAAACTTTCTATACTCGAAAAGTGATTTTATTATTTTAAGAAAGTGATCATAAAAACAATTAAACAAAATGTATAAAACAATTTCTGATTTATATATTCATGTAAAACTTAATATACAGTAAATATATATTTCCAACACATTTGTATAACATCACAAAAATTACTCACTTTTAATCATTTATAGTGATAATAAAATAAAGTTTGATATTTATAAATTGTATATAAACTATTAAAATTAGAACAAATAAGAGCTACATGTCTTTTCAAAATTGAAGTTCAACATTTATCAGACCTCTTTCAGTCAATACAATAATACACATTTTGTAATCCAAAATTATAACAAACAACAGTCAATAAATCATTTTCATTTAAAGGTCTACAGTATACATTAACTATTACAATATATGTCAATTAAAGTATTCATGTTTACAACATGCTTAAAAAGGTTTTCTTTTAAATAACTCATAGAAAATGGAAGTCATGGAAAATAAAGTTTTCTTTTGCAGTTGATTTCATCGGTAACAAGTCGGATAAGTGAGGGAAAATATTCCTTTCTGTCAAAATTAAGTGTAACACACAAAACAATAAATAAATATTCACATTTAAAAAAAGTAAGTAATTTTTTATCTTTATTCTTTCAAAACTAACTGAAAAGTATTAAATTTGGAGATATACTCCTCCATGTGAATAATTCTGGTATACTAAACGTCCACCACTGGATCCTGATTTTTTTTCATCCACGAAGACACAGTGTCAAACTTGTTTTGAGGTTCAACTTGTTTTTTTTTCCATGAAACTGCAAAAAAAAAACAGAAAAAAATTGGTGTACATAACAACCAAAATGGTCAATTAAATTATATTAAATAGAAATATTATTACCAGTAGATTACCCTACCATATTATAAATTAAAATCAGTTGTCGATTGATGTTGTAGAACACTCAAAAACTGTAACTTCAAATATATGTAATTTGCAAAACAGTAACATGTAAAGGACTGTATAGCAAAAACTTAAAAATCTTCTTCGAAAAATCCGAATAGCTAAAGAACAGATATTAAGCATAAAACATTTTCTAGTAAGTGTCTACAAAGATTGTTCAAATAAAAGCCCTTGGGTCCAAACTGGCCCTGCCCCAGGTGTGTCATTGTTTTTAACTATATGGATAAAGAAAAAAACTTGACCAGCTAGACCCTAGATGTTAGCATGAAACATCTTCTAATGGGTGTCTACCAAGTTTGTTCAAATAAAAGCCCTGGGGTTTAAACTGGCCCCGCTATGGGGGCGTATATACAGGTGAGCGACTTCAGGGCCATCATGGCCCTCTTGTTTTTTTAGCTCACCTGTCACAAAGTGACAGGGTGAGCATTTGTGATCGCTTTTCGTCCGGCGTCCGTCCTTCGTCCTTCCGGCTTCTGTCTGTCCGTAAACTTTTACTTTAAATGACATCTCCTCATAAACCACTAAGCTAATTTTATCCAAACTTCACAGGAATGTTCCTTTGGTGGTCACTTTTAAAAATTGTTCAAAGAATTTAATTCCATGCAGAACTCTGGTTGCCATGGCAAACAAAAGAAAAAACTTTAAATATCTTCTTTTAAAAAACCCTAAGAGCTAGAGCTTAGATATTTGGCATGAAACATCTTCTAATGGGTGTCTACCAAGTTTGTTCAAATAAAAGCCCTGGGGTCAAAATTGGCCCTGCCCCAGGGGGGTCTTTGATTTTCCCTATATGCATATAGTAAAAACTTAAAATATCTTATTTTAAAGAACCCAAAGAGCTAGAGCTAAGATATTTAGCATGAAACATCTTCTAATGAGTGTCTACCAAGTTTGTTCAAATAAAAGCCCTGGGGTCAAAATTGGCCCCGCTCCAGGGGGTCATTGATTTTCCCTAAATGCATTTAGTAAAAACTTTAAAAATTTTCTTCTAAGGATCTCAAAGAGCTTGAGCTAAGATCTTTAGCATGAAACATGTTCTAATGGGTGTCTACCAAGTTTGTCAAATAAAAGCCCTGGGGTCAAAATTGGCCCCCCCAGGGTCATTGATTTTCCTTATAATTGTGTATAACAAAAAACTTAAAAATCTTCTTTGGAAAAACGCAAATAGCTAGAGTTTAGATATTAAGCATGAATCATCTTCTAGTGAGTGTCTACCAAGTTTGTTCAAATAAAAGCCTTTGGATTAAAATTGGCCCTGCCCCAGGGGACATTGATTTTCCTTATATGTGTATAGCAAAAACTTATAAATCTTCTTTGAAAAAACCCAAATAGCTAGAGTTAAGATATTAAGCATGAAACATCTTCTAGTAAGTGTCTACAAAGTTTGTTCAAATAAAAGCCCTGGGGTCAAAATTGGCCCCACCCTGGGGCTCATTGATTTTCCTTATATGTGTATAGCAAAAACTTAAAAATCTTCTTCGAAAAATCCGAATAGCTAAAGTACAGATATTAAGCATGAAACATTTTCTAGTAAGTGTCTACAAAGATTGTTCAAATAAAAGCCCTTGGGTCCAAACTGGCCCTGCCCCAGGTGTGTCATTGTTTTTAACTATATGGATAAAGAAAAAACTTGACCAGCTAGACCCTAGATGTTAGCATGAAACATCTTCTAATGGGTGTCTACCAAGTTTGTTCAAATAAAAGCCCTGGGGTTTAAACTGGCCCCGCTATGGGGGCGTATATACAGGTGAGCGACTTCAGGGCCATCATGGCCCTCTTGTTTTTTTAGCTCACCTGTCACAAAGTGACAGGGTGAGCATTTGTGATCGCTTTTCGTCCGTCGTCCGGCCATCGTCCGTCCGGCTTCTGTCTGTCCGTAAACTTTTACTTTAAATGACATCTCCTCATAAACCATTAAGCTAATGTCATCCAAACTTCACAGGAATGTCCCTTTGGTGGTCACTTTTAAAAATTGTTCAAAGAATTTTATTCCATGCAGAACTCTGGTTGCCATGGCAACCGAAAGAAAAAACTTTAAATATCTTCTTTTAAAAAACCCTAAGAGCTAGAGCTTAGATATTTGGCATGAAACATCTTCTAATGAGTGTCTACCAAGTTTGTTCAAATAAAAGCCCTGGGGTCAAAATTGGCCCTGCCCCAGGGGAGTCTTTGATTTTCCCTGTATGCATATAGTAAAAACTTAAAATATCTTCTTTTAAAGAACCCAAAGAGCTAGAGCTAAGATATTAAGCATGAAACATCTTCTAATGAGTGTCTACCAAGTTTGTTCAAATAAAAGCCCTGGGGTCAAAATTGGCCCAGCCCTAGGGGGTCTTTGATTTTCCTTATAATTGTGTATAACAAAAAGCTTAAAAATCTTCTTTGAAAAAACGCAAATAGCTCGAGTTTAGATATTAAGCATGAATCATCTTCTAGTGAGTGTCTACCAAGTTTGTTCAAATAAAAGCCATTGGATCAAAATTGGCCCCGCCCCAGGGGGTCTTTGATTTTCCCTATATGCATATAGTAAAAACTTAAAAAATCTTCTTTTAAAGAACCCAAAGAGCTAAGAGCTAAGATATTAAGCATGAAACATTTTCTAATGAGTGTCTACCAAGTTTGTTCAAATAAAAGCCCTGGGGTCAAAATTGGCCCTGCCCCAGGGGGTCATTGATTTTCCCTATATGCATATAGTAAAACCTTAAAAAATCTTCTTTTAAAGAACTCAAAGAGCTAGAGCTAAGATATTTAGCATGAAACATGTTGTAATTGGTGTCTACCAAGTTTGTTCAAATAAAAGCCCTGGGGTCAAAATTCGTCGCCCCAGGGGTCATTAATTTTCCTTATATGTATATAGCAAAAACTTAAAAAATCTTCTTTGAAAAAACACAAATAGCTAGAGTTAAGATATTAAGCATGAAACATGTTCTAGTGAGTGTCTACAAAGTTTGTTCAAATAAAAGCCCTGGAATCAAAATTGGCCCTGCCCCAGGGGTGTCATTGTTTTGAAACTATAATGTGTATAGTAAACTTAAAAAATCTTCTTTTAAAAAAACTCAATGAGCTAGAGCTTAGATGTTTAGCATGAAACATGTTCTAATGAGTGTCTTCCAAGTTTGTTCAAATAAAAGCCCTGGGGTCAAAATTGGCCCAGCCCCAGGGGGTCATTGATTTTCCCTATATGCATATAGTAAAAACTTAAAAAATCTTCTTTTAAAGAACCCAAAGAGCTAAGATATTAAGCATGAAACATTTTCTAATGAGTGTCTACCAAGTTTGTTCAAATAAAAGCCCTGGGGTCAAAATTGGCCCCGCTCCAGGGGGTCATTGATTTTCCCTATATGCATTTAGTAAAAACTTTAAAAATCTTCTTTTAAGGAACTCAAAGAGCTTGAGCTAAGATCTTTAGCATGAAACATGTTCTAATAGGTGTCTACCAAGTTTGTTCAAATAAAAGCCCTGGGGTCAAAATTGGCCCCGCCCCCGAGGTCATTGATTTTCCTTATATGTGTATAGCAAAAACTTAAAAATCTTCTTTGAAAAAACCCAAATAGCTAGAGTTTAGATATTAAGCATGAAACATCTTCTAGTGAGTGTCTACCAAGTTTGTTCAAATAAAAGCCCTGGGGTTTAAACTGGCCCCGCTCAGGGTGCCTTTATACAGGTGAGTGACCTCAGGGCCATGATGGCCCTCTTGTTTAGAAAGGGTGTTCTATTATGATAAACCACAGATGCTTTGGTCAACATGATACCCCTGAGTAAACACTATCAAAAAATATTTTAATATTTAAACACTAATGGGATATCTGTTACAACTATAATACTGGTTTTCGAAAAAAAAATACATATATGAAAAAAAAATACTGTTTACCATCATGTATTGAGACTTGATTCCGGGCAGGCAGGTTGGGTCATTTTTCGTAACAGTTTTACTCAGCAACTACTTATCAGAGCCTCATTATATTTAGTATGCAGCATTAACACATTGTCCCATACCATGGGATTCTATTTTAGGTCTGTCGCTCATCCACTTCATGTTTACTGACTTAGTTAAATTCATAATAATGTTCACTGGTACGAATTTTTCCTAACAATTTTCTCATTAGTTAAATTCATAATAATGGTCAATGGTAAGAATTTTTCCTAACAATTTTCTCAGCAACTACTTATTACAGCTTTTTGATGTTTGTACGTATACAGCATTGATATGAATTCAGGTATGTGGCTCATCCACTTTCAGTTTTCTTACGTAGTGAAATTTTCAGCATTTATTGTAAATGGAAGGAAATTTCCATAACAGTTTTCGTAGCAACTTCATACATATCACAGCCTCTTGATATTTGGTATCGTAACACTAACAAAGTTTGCACTCTTACCCTATGCTACGACCGGATGTAAACAATACGTTCGCACAGGGCATGCGCGGTGGTTAAATCCCACCCATTTTATTAGCTCGACTTTTTTTTTTGAAAAAAAAATAGAGGTATTGCTACAGTCAGGTCGGCGTTGCCGTTGCCGTTGCCGTTGCCGTTGCCGTTGCCGTTGCCGTCCGAAAACTTGTACCTGGATCATAACTTTTTTATTTCTTTGTGTATTGTCTTCATACTTGGCCACAACAAAACCCTTGGGACAAGACTTTCAGTAGACCACACTAACCTTGACCTTCATCCATAAATGACCTTGACCTTCAAGGTTAAAAGTCCAATTTTTGCTTGTTCATGCTGTTATTTGGCTGTAACTTTGTTATTTTTTGAATGGATTGTCTTCAAACTTGAACATAATAATCTTTAAGGATATCCCTTAAAAATAACCAGCCAGAC
>NW_026853885.1:0-12500 GCF_026571515.1 Ruditapes philippinarum
TGTAAATAAAAAATCTAAACTTTAACCCGTGAATTCAGTAAGAAATTTTAAAATTTTGGAGGTAAACAATATTTCATTCTTTTTATCTGAATTTAAAATTTGTATAAAATGGAATGCATTTTCAGTGATGTAATAAGACACAATCTTTCAATCGGTTTGTTTAGATTAACAACGTACCTGCACAGTATTAATGATGCGGAGTAGAAACATGGACTATTATTTAGGCATCAATGATGCGGAGTAGAAACATGGAATATTATTTAGACATCAAAACAACAACAGGGGTCAGAACAACCTCCACCTCACCTGCTGGAATTTAGGGATGCATAGACTCAAGTAATTTGAACCTATTTAGTCGCCCTTTAAAGGACATGCAAGGATATTCGTTTGCTACAATTTGTATGCCTCAATTACAAAAGGCAACCCAGTCACAAAGCTCTTTTAAATGACCATACCATTCATTTGATGAAATTAGTTCCGTAGGTCCTTTTAAAATGTAATGATTGTTATTGCCACTCTCTACACACGTTTGCAGTTCATTTATCAAGTCAATAACTTCCGAACAAGAATATATATATTGGTATATACTAACTATCACATGGCATTCCTTTTGTGTCAACTGAAACATCTTTGTTGTCTTTCTGTCAGTCAGTCTGTCTGTCCGCTCCCACGGGACAGTAATAATATGGCTAGAGGGACAATAGGTAACTGTTCTTTCTCTATGATGTCATTAATAACGTAAGTTTTTTATGTGCCTTTTTTCTTTTGTGTGGCTAATAAGAACAATATATATAACATTAGAGTAGCCACATTATTACTTTTCCGTAAGAACGTCCGTCCGTCATAAAACTTGTCCGGGCTACTCTTTAACCACTTGTTCAATTTCATTCAAATTTCACAGGAATAATAAGTTCAAAACTGAGTTGTGCAAGTCTTCGGCATTTTTCGGTTCAATAATCTCTGTCAGAGTGATGACTTTATAATGATTTTTAATTTTGAAGTTTATCCGAACAACTGATGTTATAGCTCTTAAGCAAATTAAATTAAATTTACAGGAAGTACAGGAATGATTGATTGCTCAAGTACTAACGCAAATAAATTGTGTGTTTCTTTTTTGTTTGAATGAATTTCGACTGAGTTATGGCTTTGAATAAGTCAGTTTATTTTTGCATTTGTGTTGCCAGAAACACATACGATTGTCCGAACTACAACCCTGCAACTACCGTTGCAATTGCATCCATGCTTTTTTACAGTAATGATTTGTGCTAAGTTCAGTTGTGCGTATCTAATTTTCCAGAGTAATGGCCGTTTCAGGGTTTGTTTTCGAAGATTTTCCAGGCTACTTCTCTTATGCTACTAATGAAAATTAAATAAATCTTTACAGGATTGTTTGGTACCTCACGTTCTTGTGCATATTAAACGAGTTTTCCGGTTGAATGATTTTGGCTGAAGTATTTGCATGTGACTAAAAAGACGTTTGTCTGTTTATGATTTGTGTGTTACAGTGTATCACGCTACAACGTAACTTCACCTTCACGTAAAATCAAGACTTTATGTAATGTTTTAAAAAATCTCATTAACAAATACTAATATTTCAAATACCTTTTTTTATTTATTGGTTCATGTTTAAATTGTTTATAAATTTAAGTGATTTGAGAACTAAATAACAATAATTACTCAGATTTTTAATGTAAGAATGATGAGAAAAATTGACGTACGGATTATGGATTTTCTAACTCGGATTTTTAAGAACAAGTGACTGCTTGAAAGGTCTAATAAGAAAGATTTTATTTATCATCATGTAAAGCTGAACAGAATTGACTTTATTAGTTTGTTTCCAGATTTTTATACTTAATGAATAAAAAATAGTTTACTTAATACTATTTACTTGTAAAGAATCCGATTCCTTTTCGACACATTTTGTTGGATCAGTTTCTTCATGTGCAAAAGCAATGGTTTCTAAAAAGAGTTTTTATACCAAGATGATTATGATATTTTTTTCAAAAGTGGCCATGACCTATAATTCAATAACTGATGGAAATTTGTTGAAAACTAGAAATGAAATGTGTCGTCACGCCATGGATTCTCGACATGCAGTCAAAATTTCGAATCTTATAATAATATTTACTTCCATTTGTTTGAACAAATTATTAATTCCTTTCTAAGTTCAAAGCCCTTATACTATTCCATGTTAACACAAACCATTTTTATACAAAGTTCATGGACCTGACACTATTCAGTGTTAATCTTTTGCAAATTACATATTGCGTATTTCCACAAAATTAAGAGTGTAGAAACTGAAAATACAAAAGAAAAAAATATAACGCTCAAGAGAGATAACTTTGATTGTTGTTTGTTATTGTTATTCATTACCCTTCCTGTACAGACTCAATTAAACCAAGTCTGCAATTTTTTATGTAATATTGTTGTGATTAATGTTTCCGAGGAATCACTTTGTTTCCAGACTTTGTTGTCCAAAATCATCGAACCATGACCAAATTCAAACTCAAATTCAAACTTGGCCTGTTTATTCCTAAGATGAATCTATATGTCAAATATGAGTTGAAAGTATAGAAATGTTGGGGAGCTAATGGACAGAAGTTTTTTATAATGTTCAAAAGGGATAAATCTGTCAGAAATGATAAAACCATTACGAAATTCGAACTGACAGCGTATTCCTATGACATATCCATGTTGAATACGAACAATTGTTGGGGAGATAATGAAACGAAAATAAAATGTCCTTTTTTCAAAGTTGAAGGGCATAACTCTGCAAAAACGCATTGAGCCATTAACATGACCTGCGCATTCTTTTGATGTTTCCACATTTCAAATTCGAGTTGAATGTATACAGCTATTGGGGAGATAATCAATGGAAAGTGATTTTGTTTCTCAAAGTTTAAGAGGGATTACTCTGTCAAAAATTGATTGAACCATGACCAAATTCAAATTAGACCTGCACAATTTTATGTTATATCCATATTTAAAATTTGAGTTAAATATGTACAACTGTTGTGGAGAATATTGACGGAAACTAATAAATTTCTTCTTTTCTTAGTTAAATGCAACCATTGCTAAATTGGAACTTGACCACTGTACCTGTGCATTTCTTTAACGTATTCAAATTTGAACTGAATTGGATGTGTACAAGTGTTGGGGAGGTAATGAACTGACACTGGACATTTCTTTTTTTTCAAAGTGGAAGGGGAAATCACTCTGCTAAAGGTCATCTAACCATGACCCGATTTGATTTTGACCTGCGCATTCTTTTGATGTAACCATATGTCAAATTGAGTTTAATGTGAACTTCTGTTGGATAGATATTGAACGGAAACTGCAGATTTCATCAAGGGGCATAAATCTGTGGAAAATCATCGGACCACGACTGAATTCAAGCTTGACCTGCATTTTCTTATGATATATATTTATGTGTCAAATTTGAGTTAAATGTGTTTACCCGTTACTAAGATAATTAACGGAAACTGATGATGACGAAATGACAGAACGGTTATAAAATGATGTGTAAAACAGATGTTTGACCCTTCTTGATTCAAGATAAAGGAGACACTAAGTCATTTTTGTATCAATGTTAAGTTTCAATGCCGCTCTGTATCTTTTAAACCGATATAAATAATGAAAATTCTTTAGCAAATATATCACTTACAATGAAAAGCTGAACCGAATACAAAGATCAAAATTTATTATATAAGTGTGTAGATTATGAAGAAAGATTACAATGTAAGAAACGTCAAACGGGGGTAACGTCAAACACAATTTACATGTACACATATTGATAAAGTGTTCTGTGTAGAATGTGATTATTGAGGACATGTCTTTAAAGTCTTTGCCTCCGAGCATCTATTATCAGATATTTAGCATGTGTCATCACTTAGTTGGCTTTGTAAAAATAGAATTATAATTCTCTTAAAAAATAATGCACATAAGACGGGTCTGCGTTTACTCGGGTAATATTATTTCACAAACCTTTTTCTTGTGATGAGTTCGGTTCCGTTTCATCACATCCTGAAGGCATAGATTCCACAGGTGCAACATTATTGGTTTCTGAAAAAGCATGTTAATGTCAATAATAATATTTCTATGGATATGTGTATGAAACGTATTTAAAAAGGCGATGACGTATGCTGGAGACTCGGTTTGATTGAGCCAGGTAATGGACGGTACTGGAAAATACGAGTTACCGCCCATGGCCCCTAGAAATGGCTTAGGCAAAAGTAAACATTAAAGCAAGAAAAATTGTGAAATTGTGATTCTAAAAAAAATATCCGCAAATGTGTTCATAGGGTAGTTACCATTAAACCTTTAATGTGAAACGTTCGTGCCATTGCATAGTACTTAAGTCTTAAGTTAAAAAAGTATGACTGTGCCCGAAGCGAGAACTCCTTGGGCACACTACTTAAGATAGAATTTGGAAAAGGTCGAAGGCTACGAATACTGCATATTCATAATAAGACAACAGAATACAGTTTAAAAAAGCAGGCACTGTATAGTAAGAGCTAATATACAGTATTCGACTAGGTATACTGGAATCAACAAGTTGTCAAATGTCAAACAGAGAAAACTTAACTACTTCAAACATAACAAACAACAAAAATGTAGTGCTGAATGATCTTCAAGGAAAGAAAATATAGCATATTTGATTATATGTTCTTGCCGATTTCCAACGGTCTTTTTTTTAGTTAAATAATATTTTATTGTATAAATATACACACAATATACAATTTCATAATTTTACAGACATAATCAAGTGTACATACACAAGGGATGGGCCAAAAGTTCTAACAACATTATCGTGGGCCCTTCCCTGAGGTTAGTCAGAAAAAAGTTTATACTTTTTGAATAAAGTTGTGTGATAATTTATCAAATCATTATCAATTTCAGTTTTAAGTAATTTTCAGGAACTAATTTTCAGGAACTAATTTTAACAAATGTTTTATATGTAAATATAAATAAATCAAATGAACATTTAATAGAGAGAAAATATATATATATATTCTTGTAAACGAACGTTCGCGGGAATTTGAAAGAATTAAAAGAAATACAATTTAAAATTGCCTCTAAAATCCCTTTCATGCAACGTACATCACGATTTGACATACACAAACAGAGCACAGAATTACACGAGATACAAACATTGTTTGTCTCAGATGTATCAGTGAATTTCCGCTTATAAATTACGTTAGGGAAGCATCCATTACAATACAAAACAGACGATAACATACACCATGGAACGACAATCGACATATGCGCGGACATTCGGTATAATTTTCCCGCGTCTAATTAACAAATAGTGTAAGGCAAAATGAACATTAAATGTAAAAAAATAAATCGACCAGTGACAATATGACAACAAAGTCAAGGTCACACTTAACGTAGTCTGTTATAAGCCTTTTTTTTATATTTGGTCCTCAACTTTTTCACTCAGAAAAGGATTTTGATGAACATTTGCACAATTATTCATCAAAAGTAGATAATGTATCATGAGCTACACCCAGACCTCTACTTAGGCTAAGGTCACACTCTGAGATGGAAGCTTAGCATGGGCATGATTACCATGGTCCGCAGAAACTCTCCGAATGCTTAGAGAGATTCCAGTGAAACTTAGAATATAAATACATTTCAGCGAAATATTGCGATTGTGTGCTTCATGTAAAACGTTCTTTTGGCAGGGGACGTTGATTACTCTGTTACAAAATCTTGTTTGCGTAACAATCTGGATGTCGTTGGTTCCGGCAACGACATAATCTTAAGATGGATCTAACTCAGATTACCGTCGAAAAGTAAGTACGGTGTCCCGTAATGATTTTCGCGTTAAAAACGATTGTGAAAGTCGGAAAAAAGTACATGCGGCTGTGATTTGTCTCTTTAGAACGGTAAGATTATGAAACCGCCTCATTTTGAAATTTCCGACGAATTTTAATTGCAATCACTATTAATAGCTTTGATAAGTCATTCACACAAATTAGGAATTGCGCTGGGATGAGATATGTGGTAAATGAATTCATTTTACATGTCATAACTCTTAGCTTTTGGTTTACTAAAAATTTGTGAAGACTGCCGTGGCCAAATGGTTAGGGTTACTCCTCTTTTGTTCATGTGTGAATACATCGTAGGCATAGTGATTCAGCATAACTTGACCAAATTGTATTTGTTAATTAAAGTGTTTATCGACTAAGTCACATAGAACACTGTAGATGACCGAATTATCATTATAAATTGTTTTTCTTGGGTCATGAGATCATCGAATATATAAAATGTGCCATAAACAATGTTATATGATTAATGTTTGAACAATCAAATAATAAACGCTATTTACAGCACAATACAAAATAAGCAGTATGAAAAAAGTAGATGGACACTAGTATATATACTAACATAAGTATGCACAGCAATATAATTGAGAGTATTATTATAGGCATCTTGCATGTAGCATACATACAAACTTAAATGTTATCAATTATTTTTACATTTTAATTGCAAACAAAAAGGACTATTAACAAGCATATTTCGTATTGAGTCAGCAGATCGCGACATTCTTTTAAATCCCAAAGGGACAGGTAAGGTTGTTTACATGCCTTTAATGCTCTTAAAGTACACAATTTTCTTAAACAAACGGATTATCATTTGCTCAGTAAGATTAATCTGGAGAGTTTTTAATAAAAAAAAATAACTTAAATAAAGTCATTGTAAGCGGTTGCAATTTCTATTGAATCTAAATGAGCTTATTGAATTATAAGGACTAGTTTCATATCAGCCATTTGGGATATAAATCAAAGTACATGTAACTAGTTCTCAGCCGAGAAAAAAAAGTTTCTTACAACTTTATAAACGACAAATTTCTTTAATTGGGTTAATTTTATCGCCCATAAACAGGAGCCTGCAACATTTTCAAATATGCCGTGTTTGAGCTTTGTTAAGGATTCTGTTTTTCTCTATTTTATTTGTTAAAGGATTGGCATTAGAAATACAGTCGAGACTGCCTTAGCGACCCCCTGATTTAAACGACTCCCCTGTCTTATCCGACCTTGTTTCAGTACTCCCAACGTATTTTCCTACATAAATGGTCTGAATTAAACGACTCCCTGTCATATGTGACAAGCGACCCTAATTGTCAGGTCCCAATGCAATGTTAGGTCTGATTTAAACGACTTTCACACCTTTTAATTGTCCGTTAAATCAGATAAATAATACCTATTATAACACACAGAGGGCCAAAATAATTAAGTCCAATTATAATCCAGTAGCAAACAAATTCTACACACCTCTATCTCAATTACACAGTTGACATGTATAAATGCAGGTATCAAGTGACGTAGCGTCTGTTTATGGGAAGCATGACACAATCGATGTGAATATTCATACTTTATTTTTGTCTCATTCGTATACATACATTTTTATACATATTTACACATATTCACATAAATTCTGCATACGACCATTCTATTTAAGAATTTTAAGAGACATTATATCAATAATAAACATATTCAAGACCTATACAGTTAGTCTAAGACTAAAATCAAATAGTAAAATTACAATGTATTTAAACAAAATATTAAAAGTAAGGTAACCATCGCTAATCGAAAAATAAAAACTGCTAAGAAATTGAGAATTGTAAATCGGAGCCCTATCGCGCCTATAAAAACGTTTTAAAAGATCGATTATCATCCAAGATAAGATCTTGCATGACCTGATTAGCAAGGATTACCTTAACCTAGGTAAAATACATTATCATGTTTAAAGCAAATATAATGGCATTATTTACAAGAGAATAAAAGACGACGTTGTAGAATGTTAAAACAGGTTTTGGCACAATAACGTATCATTTCAGTTTTAGTGAACAGAAATATTAATTGTTCATTTTTAGACATTTGTACAAATGCACTATCTACTGTTTTAGCCTTATCAAATAATGATTGTCGCAAGTCATCGTACACAAAGCAATCAAGAATGACATGGCTTTCGTCTTCAATACTGTCACAGAACTGGCATTTTCGTTCCAATACATCTAAGCCTTCGTAACGCCCAGTTTCTATGCGTAAAGGCGCAACACCACAACGAAACTTGCTAAATGCAGTGCGATGACAAGGAGGCATAATGAGTTTACAATATAATTCTGTCTCATATTCTGTTTTAAACAGTCGATATGTACGCAACTTATTGCCACCACGACCAGAAGGACCTGTGACACTATTCAAAGATTCGAGCCAGTTTAAAACAAATTTTTCTTGCAATTTAGTTGTAACAATATTCACTATAGTATGTTTTGGAATGGAAATTCTTATATCACTATATTGGTGCGCATTACAATTTTTTAACATATCATTAACATAGAAAAACCAGTTCTTACATGATCTATTTGCTGCAGATGCAGTACAAAGTGCAACTCGTTTGTTTACTCTACAATCAAGCATATAAGAGACTCTAGATAAATGAATAGCAATGGATTTCCACTGTCTGATTTCTGGGGATATCCATCCCATTTCACCGGAAACCGCGACGTTAGGCGTATATCTACCGACACCTAAAAAGAAACGCATAGCGCGAAACTGCACTGCGTTAACGCACGAGTAAGAGCGATAACCCCAGATAGCAGAACCATAACTGATTGTTGGCCAAACAGTAGAATCATATAGGTGGGTAAATACATCGTACGGAAGACCACCAGACGATTTACATTTAGCAATAAGAAGGCCAAGAGCCCGACTTGCACTTTGAGCTACAACCTTTGCAGTAACATTGAAATCTAAGTGCTGTGTAATGTACATGATGGCCTGTGTAAACTGGTTAAGACTTGTGTTAGATTTTTTTTTTAATTATAGAGTGCCCTAGGAAGATTTTTTAGGCAGCATATTTTTTTTATTTACCTTTCTATGACTGCATAATTAATACGGAAAAAATATTGATACTAAACCAGAAAAAGCTTTGGATATGGATATGTTGAAAGATCCTGTAACACAATTTTTCATGGTTTTATTTCATAAATATGATGCTCAAAGTAAGATTTGTCAATATTGTAAGTTCAAATAAGCATTATTTATAAAGATATCACCTAATTTATCATTTCATGTAAATAAAGGCCATTAAAGGGAGGTAATTAGAACTTTATTTTCTATAAATTCTAAGTTAAATTTTCCAATAAGTAATCAATGCATGTAATTTATTGATTAAATATAATGTGCACAAATATTTTCAGTACACATTTTACATATTCTTTGATGTTTGAAAATTGTTTTATTTGCATAATTATATCCATATATATTTTTTTGCAAGTGTGGTATACACTCTGTAACAATATTAAATTTAATTTTCTTTGAGACTGTATTTAGAGACTCCCTGTCATGTGTGACCTTTTTCTGAAGATCCCTTGGAAAGTCACATATGACAGTCTCGACTGTATCTTATGCACTTATCAGCTTCTCAGCACATAACTTCTATCTAACATTTGCTTCAACTGTGTGACTTTAATAACATGTTGTGATAATTTCAAAATCATATGGTACGGAAGCTTATCAAAACGAGAAGAAACAAGTTGGCATGAGGTGAAATTTTTAGTTAAGCAGATATTGATATTGTACATTATATAGAATAAAAAAATCTTGGGAAACAACACACTGTTCATCTTGGTAATAGTTTTATTATAAATAAATGTCTTTTAAACGAGCGCATGCAGACAGCTAACACACAGGACATGACGATAGAATGCCCGAGTAGTCGAAAGCATGTACACCGTGTGGGTACTGGCTTGACAAGCGCTCCACGCAGAGCCGGGAACTCTTCGCGTATTGGTTGGACAGAACGCAAAATTTACTTTCGGGTTTAATTAAATGTTGATTTTCATATTAAAAAGAGATGTATAAATTGCATCAAGAAGATAATTCTATTTTCTATTGATTTACACCGGAAAAGTCACGGTAAGATTTATTAAACAATGATTTATAAATGTTTTATTAGTATATGGTAATCGTGATTACATTTTGGAGTCTGCAATCTTTACTTTATTGAGACTTCTTGGTATACGGTATTTTTTCATATATGAAAAAATGATTGAAGACCATTTTTATCGTTGTAATATATGTCCCATTCGTGTTTAAATATTAAAATAGTTTTGATAGAGTGTTTACAGGGGCGTTTCACGTTTGGGGGGGGGGCAGCAAGCGTCTGTGCATTTTACTAGCGTTATGATGTTAAAGGGTTAGTTACATTGTAAATTATTGTCATTTTTGTAATACAATGTACATGTACATTGATTTGTGTATAATTTAGATTTCATTGTTGTTTTGAAACCTTATTGCCTGTCAGATCTCAGTTGAAATCTTTTAATTCAATTTAACTAAAACGTACTGTTTGGTAGGAAGTTTGAAAGAAGGCAGATTTTGAATGCAAGTAAAATTGGTTGGTAGGTTGTTTCAAAGAGGAACAACATATGTACGAAAACAATTTTAATCTGAACAGTATCTTAAGAAAGTTATCATTCTGGGCTAAGTTAAGTTTATTTTAAAGACATGATATAAAATAATTTGTTTCACACGGTGTTTAACAGTTTAGTATTTTAAAATTGTGCATTTAGAACAAATTGCATTAACTTGTTATGTACTTTTGGAGCTTATTTTTCAAAACATGTGTTAACCTCTGATACCAGATAGTACTTATCTAGACATATGAAACTGTATCAAATTATTGAGCCATGTCAGAATCTCATTAACTTTGCCAGATTATCGAGGTTTTATGTGCAGTATGATGTGGTCAACTATACCAAATGCCTTTTGTATTATCTAAAAGTCATCATGTCTACAATATTGCCTTTAATAGCTGTTTATTTACCATGCTAGTTTTTTTCCCAAATTCAACCCATATTTTTAAATTTTTAAGCGCTTAAAAAACTATTTTAAATTGTTACATTATTAATAAGATTTAAATGTCAATACATTTTGTATTGAATGTCTATCTTTCCTATAAATGGATGCAAAAGTTTGCATTTGACATGGCAAATTAGGATTTTGCCATGATGACATATTCAAGTTTTGTATGCATTTTTACAAAACACGGAAAGATATAAAAAAAACAACCACATTCACTTTTAAGCTAACTAAATAATGTAAACAGTTTTAGATAGTTTTCATTTTCTTAAGCGCGTAAAAATATGGGTTGAATTTGCCAAAAACTGGTATGGCAAAATAAAACCGGCAGCTATTCTTTGTCCATTTCAAATCTAACATCAGTTTTGTCACTTTTCTTGTACAAATGGACAACTTTAGCCATTTTTAGAACATCAGGCACTACACTTCGTATCAATGATAAGTTGACAAGATGTGTTATTATGTATATAAAATGAGTTGTATTTATTTATTTTTTTTATGTTTTTTTTTTTGTTTTTTGGCTTTTTCTTCACATAAATTTTAATAACATTTTACAAACCTACGCTCGGAGTTGTAATTATTCCACCCTGTGACATTATCACATGCAGCAGTTAAAGATTGATATAACTGTTTAAATGTAAACCTACTAAAATACAGAGTTTCACTAATAAGCACATTTATTGCTTAGCATGATGAAAATCTTTTTGCAACAAGAAAAAATGGTATGTTCAATATCTAAAATAATAAAATTATTTAGTACTAAGCACAATCTTGAAACATATAGGTTTAAATTATGTCGTTATAACTTTATATCGAAAGGCAACCGGGTGTTTGTAAAGATTCTGCTTCTTCCGATAATCGTTTTGTAGAATCTGCTTCTAAAGCAATAGCGCCTTCTGTAAAAAAAATATTGAACTTGCCTTATATAAAAGTTAAAGCATTAAATTGTGTTACAAATATGTTTGTTACTTTTGTTTCATAACTTGACACAGATCGTAATCAAATTTTAACTATTAATAAGATTAATGATTTATAGTAAACATATGTAGCACATGTAACATTTAAATCGACAATGCAAAAAAGTATTAGTTTCATTCGGAACAACTTTAACATAATTATTATAGACATGCTGTGATAATCATGCTCCAACATTGTAACATTTATGTAACAGTACATTTGTAAAATCTATTACACTTGTAATAAATATGCATTGTGCTTTTGTCATTCTAAATGTTTGAAACATTAGCAAAAAGACGCTCATACCAGTATGCAACAGACTTTAAAATCATCTTTGTATTCTTACTGTTTCAGTTTTTTAAATTATTTTCAATTTTTATTCTGTTACACAATTTTTAGAGGGATGATCCAAAATAACGAGATAATGACTGACCTAAATGATTTCACGGATTTCCTGCCAGCCCGACACGACATTTATTTCCAAGCTAGAAAAAAATCTTGTAACAATGCACTAAGAATCTTATTGTTTTAAAATTGCAACAGTTAAATTACACCGAATTTCGACATAAGAGCATCATTATATGAATCTGTGAATCTAATCTTGAATCGCGACATATGTAACTGAACATGCGTGTCAAAATCTGCGTGGGCCGCATACAGTACTATGGT
>NW_026853885.1:20000-74225 GCF_026571515.1 Ruditapes philippinarum
AGTCCATATAATTTCACACTTTGCAATGAATAAACTACTTATTAATGTTTTCCTATGTGGTGTCTCATATTTATTTCCGCTTACAAAAAATCTATTGATGTTAATTCAGACATTATTAAGCCTTTTAAAGTACAACAAAACTACACGTGAAGAATAACTAACATTACAATCGTAATCAAGTATACAAAAAACATTTTGATCCATTCCATTCACTGATTACTTAACATCGTCTCTTTATCGTTTATATTCTGATAATTTTTTCTACCTTCCATAAGCTGCCCTTTTAAACAATTGGTAATATTAAACAAATCCAAACGAAAATAATGTAACGCATTGTGTACAAGTTATTACAATCCTCTACCAGAAAGTTATGTATATTACCCAGTGTTCGTAAGATATCCTTTCAAAAAAAAGTCCATGTTTTTTTTCGCTTTTTTATTTTTTTTTTCACTCTGCCAACAATTATTTATTGTTTTTTAACAATCCTCTTTTTTCTTTTATTTTGAATAGTTGTAAAATTATCAAAGTCAAAGTAAATATCTTATAACAAACAATCCTCGAGTCAATACAAAGTTTAAAAATGGCGGACAATCTGTCTTTTCGATTAATTTGAATCAACTAAACTGCACGGTGTTACATATAAAGACCTAGTTAGTAACGACATCTTAATGTACCTTTTTTGCTTCTAATTTAAAATTGTTTGCTTAATTCATTAATAAATGATAATTCCTATTTTATTTAAAGTAAATACTATAATTACCATCTAACGTTCATTTTAGAACGTCGTCTTAAATTGAGGCTTCCCAGTGAAGAAAAACAGAAATAAAGAGATATTGGGAAAACAATTTAAACTTGTATTTAAGCAAAACAATAGAAATACAATCTATTTGTTCTTGTTAAAGATAATGCTTTATTTCACTGGTTTGAATATTATTTTTGAAGCCCACTCGGTGAAATAAAATATTTCATCTTGCACAAAAAACACACATCCTCGAACTCATAACTTGTTTTCAGGAAAGAATTTCCTTTTAATATCATAAAGTACAATATGTGCGCTATCAATCTGAAATATTACTATTAAGGTAACCTGTGTGATAAAATATAGACATACACATCAAACATGTAAACGTTCAGTCCTAAACATGCAATTATATTTCTGTTAATTATGTATTAGTGAATAAAGAATGATTAGTATTGTTTAGTTACAATTGTCATGCATATAATAATTTCGAAATCAAATTTGTTTGGTTATTTTGTATTGAACAATTTGTATCAGACCCCTTGATGTGACTCTATTCTTAAAAATGACCGCTGTTAATTATGTATTAGTGAATAAAGAGATTTTATCCGAAAATAATTTGTATGTATTGTTAAGTTACAATTGTCATGCACATAATAATTTCGAAATCAAATTTGCTTAGTTATTTTGTATTGAACAATTTGTATTAGACCCCTTGACGTGACTTTATTCTGAAAAATGACCGCTGCATTATTTTTAAAAAAAAACTTATGGGCCATTATCCTTCAAAGAAGGAACATTGAAACGTGCTTATTCGCCGGTGATTATTTTGCCATTCCATAAAAATTGGCTTATGGCCCCATTTTGAAACGCGTTCTTCTTCGATGGTGAGCAGGAATTCAAAGTGAATATTTTAGTAGTTTTTAAGGAATAAACTTTAAAAGAAAGGTTATTAAGGGCCAATGTTATCTGAGTAAACAAGAGCCGGTATACCTCTTGCAATGTCAGAGTTATGTCACAGACAAAGTTTAAAGTGTACAAGCAAGGACCGACGCAAAATTGGACACGTCGTTTCAATATGGTGATCATTTCTGTGAAATAGTTGAAAAATCCGACTTCAAATAACAAAGTTATGGGCCGGACACGTTTTTGCTGCAAGGTCATGCTGTGACCTTGACCTTCAGGGTAGCGACTCAAATGTTGTGCGCGACACGTCGTCTTAATATGGTGATCATTTCTTTGAAATAGTTGTAAAATCCGACTTCAAATTCGAAGTTATGGGCCGGACACACTTTCGGGACGTATGTACGTACGCACGGCGTACGTACTGACGGACGTTCTAACGGGACAGTAATAATATGTCTACTCTATAGTTCTCTCTTTTGTTTTTTTTTAGCCACACAAAAAAATTGCCACACTAAAGCATTACGGAAGAATGACATCAACGAGAAAGAATAGTTACCTATTCCCCCTCTAGCCACATTATCACTGTCCCGTGAAAGCGGACTGACGGACGGACAACCCGGCGACTTAATGCTCCCCCGAATTTTTTAGGGGAGAATAAAAAGGTGAATTACTTTATAAGGTACATGTACTTGTCTGTCAAATAACACCACATATTGATTTTGAAAAAAGTAAACCAAGTTGAAATAAAAAGCTTTTGTAGTTTTTATTACCATTTGATTACTTGCCACAGTAATTTTAACCATTGGCATTAAAATCAGTTTGACAGGTAGGACACAAGATATATCTACATAATGGAGTTTCAATATTATAGCTTTCTTATTATTGAAGATATGACCATAAACCATTATATTCATTATTTAATTCCTTTATTATTGACACTTTTTCTTAAGAGTAAGCATGAAATCTTTTTAAAATTCATGAAATAAAATTTTAAAAAATGCTATTTTGTATCATTTATGTTAATATTGTAAATATATATTTAAAGTTTTCGTTATATTCTTAACTTCTCTAAAAAAAATTCTTAAAATGTATAAAATTGAAGCTGTTTTAAAAAAAGATATACTTCATCAACATATTTCAAATGGTATCTATCTCACAATTTAAAGGCACTGATCAAATTTGTTTTCAAATATTAAGGATATATCTTATAAATAAGAAGTATCTTTGCCGAAATAAATCTGTTTAACATGCAGAATAATGTTATTTTTATGTTTTCAATACAACAGAAATTGTTAGCAATGCTTGCATAACAATGACATGATAATTATTTCTTGTAGCTATTAAGACAATATCCATTTAGAAAACATTGAAATTTAATTACAGCATATTTATATTGATGATTTTTAAAAGAACAATTTTTATTGAAGGTGTCCCTTTTACTTGTTTTGCGTTTAACTTTATGAATTTTGTAATCATTTACAAATTAAACAGAATGTTAAAAAACTAGTATCATTCCTGTAAATTTTATAATAGGACTATTCTCTACATTTTATTTTATAATGGCAAAACTATCCCTTACATTTGATCTTTGTGCTATCCTTAAATTTTTTGAAACGGTCAGATCTATCCTTTACATTTTACTTTAGAATGATTAGAACTGTCCTTTACATTTTATTTTAGAATGACCAATGAGATTCACCGATTTCAGTTGACCAATGAATATTTTTCTTATATTCAGTCCTTCCATGTTTATTTTACAGGAAGTCAAACTTCGTCCGAACAAATTATTGATAAACCTTTTTTCTCAAAATCGTATCAGTCTGATCTGCATCTGCATTATCTCTCTTTTCTCTTGAAGCGCTTTGAATATGCTTTGAACGGAAAAAGAAAATGAAAGTACTTAAATTTCATATGCAATTTTGAACCAATTTCCATACTTACGTAAACTATAAGATAAATAAAACTAATTTCGTTTTGAATACTGTATGTGAATTTATATTCGCGTAAGCAAATTTACGCAGATATTCATTAAAGGGGTATAAACATTCGAATATCTGCGCTATTTTAGTTTGCAGAGGTGAGCATCAAAAGCAATGATTTTGCACATAACACTCAGGTAACATTTAAAACCAATTAAGGAAGATAACTGTTACACGCTCTTGGAATGCGAATGGTGATCATTACTCAAAGAAAAGGCAAAATATGCAAATAAAGCTTCTACAAAATGTAACATCAAGTACATTATATTTCAATTTCTCTCGCGTGCATGAAAAAACACTGTGCTTTAAAAATCAAGAACTGTCAGTTATTTTCGACAGGACAGGCCACCTAAAGAGTAATGAAAGATTGACGTAAGCGGCAGCAAAAGAAATTAACGAAATCGAAACAAATTAATTTGAATGGCTGATAGTTCTCAAACTGGACGCGGAAAACTAAACAAGATTTTGTAATGTGGAATTGTTTCCTATTTTGCTTGTAACAGCCACCGGAAAATATTTGCACCATCGGGAAAGCGGCAAACTTCACTACCATTTATACTTGCCCTAAACACTTAAAATCATTTCATCCGATAGATTTAAATTAACACTAGATTTAATGTTAGTTATAAATAATTGACTTCATTTAAAGCTTTTTTAATTTTTTTTTCTTGTCAAAATTGTATTGTAAAAAAAGTCTCCGGGTGGAATTTCATGTATTCCGCCCGGAATTATGCTGTCCGGGGCGGAATTTACTTATATTCCAATTGGAATTTTTTCCAACCTATTTATTTATAATGTCATGATAGGCATTCTAGAAAAACAGAAAACAAAACAATTAGCACCATTGACAAACATTAACAAACATTAAAAACTGTACGTGTGTACTAAACGGAAAACACAGAATGGAACTAAAAAAAGGTAATTTTGAAAGGAATCAGAGATTCTGAATCCTGCATGTCACAGATCTGACGTCAAAGGACAAATTTGAAAAACGAACCATATCCTAAGGGTGTTTATAAAATATTCAAACAGGAATAATGAAGCAACGCAAGTTGAATAAGGTAGAAAGAATAAAAATGCCATAGGCATGTACTAACATTAATAATGTTGTGCTGAACGGTTTTCAAGGATCGAAAATGTTACATCTTTGATTATATGTACGATGCGACATTTAACGGCCTTTATACTGCAAAAATGAAACTAATATTGCAATACAATAGAGAATCACGGAATATCTAAAGATACCAAAACGACAAACTGAAAATCTTAGAGGCTAGTTTGCTCGCGCATGAATTTCAAACTTGCTTGCATGATTTCAGTCGGCCATATTTCCTTAGCCACGAATGATAACTCATGTTTCCCTATCTAAAATTTCGGCAAATTATTCCCCCTTTAAAATGAACTAAACGAAAGGACATTTTCTTAAGACTTTGTATTTATTGATTCGATTTTTTTTGTCAAGAAACTGACAATTTGTCATTAATCTTAAATAGTTTATTTTCTATCTATTTATGGTTGCTATGGTAAACATATGAGTTTTGATGGTAAACAAAGGAATTTTCTGGACCGGAAGTAATCTAACACAAGACGTTCGCCTACACTGGCTGTTATCACAGTCATCACATGTAACAATAAATCAAATAGGAAATAATATTGAGATATTTGTTTAACTATCAGTTGAAAATGCAAAATAATAATATGGAAAACATCATTCTATATATAGTTTATGTGTGTGGTTTTACTTTGTTAGACTGATTTATTAGTTTTAAAAACTATGTACACTACGTGTAGCAGTAGCCGGACACATGCCGCTTTGTAGCAACTACGTTGAAAACGTGATCAGCAATTGAACGAGATACGGCAAAACGCATGCTCACACAATGACTTCCGCTGTATCGAAATACTGCATATGCATGTAGCAAAAGTTCGTAAGTGTGGCACAAACCAGAGTCAAAAAATCATATATGTTTCATTATTCGGCTTGACACTATTGCTCTAAATATTCATCACAAGATGTTGTATGATAATTTACCTTGTATACCAAATAGTGTTGAAGGCTTGAAAAACCCCACACCTTTTCTGAATCCTTCTGTAACTGAACGTTTTAAAGTTGATGCCACTTTAGCAACTAAAACAAAACAAAAGCAGTCTGTCAAAGTCTGAGAAATATTATGTGCGCAAATTTTCATGTTGAATTGTTTTGAAATATATATATAGGAGCTAGCGCGGTTGAGACAAATTTATGAATATAGTTCCACATACTGATTCGACCATGACAAGACCAGTGTATAGTGTTCCCTACATTTTAGATGTATTCAATCAACAGTCAAACAGAATATTATTTTCCTTTACTTTATTCCATTTGCCTTAAGCTATTGAATAGTCAAACCCTTGGCTGTATTCTAGTATATGATGCTGATGTACACATTCATGTCACGCATATTTATGCAATTACTGGATCAGTGTTCAATTTATTGTATTTTAATTCGATAATGTATAATGTATGAAAATGTATCGATATATCTTCCAATGTTTAGAAGATGCACGTCATTTATCTTGCGGATGAACTTTAACTGTTAAAATGGACGAAGTGATCATAATATATTGAAATGAAATAAAATTATCGAGTCCTATTACGTATTTATCAGTTCCTCAAAAGAAAGTTGGACCTCATGGAACAAGTAATACTTGTCACTCCCTTTTTTATTAATACAGATGAATTTTCAATTCTGCAGAAAGGCAGCGGAGATCTGTCTTCCAATACGAAGAATTAAGATAATTATATAAATTCTTTTATAGTAATCGAGCTATTAGGCACAAATTGTCTTCATGTCCATGTATAACTTAAACATTTGATCTCCCAAACGTTTTGACCAATTTTATATATGAAAGATGATTACAAATATTCTAATCATATATAAATACACTTGGCAGACGTCATTTAAAATGAGATCTTGAAAGTTTATTTTTACCATCTAAAATCTCAATTGGAGGTAAAATCATAAAACTGAAATGAATGTTTCTGTAACAAAATAACGTTTTAATACTTTATATAATACTTGAATGTGTGACAATTTTATTTGACATAATACGTATAAATGTAGGAAGTTAATAGTTAATACTGCTTAAACAGGTGTACCTAGTTTTTGTGCATAATGTTCAGCAAGGTTATCGAAATAGGAAAATAAAATGCCCAAAACGTATAAATGAAAAGTCATGAATGATTAAAAACACATACCGGCGCCTGACATATTTCCATCTTCAGAATCGGAACCTAATTGTTGATCGGTGGGTTTATCTGCGAAGACTTCATCAGAACCGTCTGTTTGTGAGCTATTATTTTCATCCATAGAACCTTCATCAACTGAAATGTTCAATCTGGTTTTAATACATTTTCGATATTTTATACGATTTGATGTAGGATGTTTCAACTAACTTGTGTACCAAATTTCAGATCATTCACTCACTCGTTTGTTTATTGTTTAAAATGACCTAGCAATTAAATGTGCTGTAACGCTATCAACTGAAAACGGACTAAGAACCTCACAAACTATCGATTTCTATTTTATTCTGGGTATATTTGTCGGAATACATCTCGAAAATAATTGTTGTAAGTGACAAGGATGATCTAAAGGAGTTTTTCAAATTTTATGTTGTTGGCTTTTGGACAAAAGCACGAGCTTTATAAATATCAAAGAGGTATTGGCTTGCAAAATAACGCTGCCAAGAACTTAGTACAGATGTTACTTTTCAGAAACGTGTTTCATTGTCAAATAAATGCGACGTGACATATTTTGACAATAACCACTCACTATATATTTCAACAGATACATCTTTACCATCTATCTGAATTGGTCTTTTCCTCAGCACTAATTGTAAAGCTGAAAAAAGAAATAAAATCAAAATATGTCGTGACCAGCTGAACCCCTATTTTTTATTTCCCTACATTCCGTCAAGAGCAAATACCAACATCTTATGCATTTTCAAATATTTTCATTATCTGACACATGCATAATAATATATTTATAACTTAGTTAATGTGTAAAAACAGAATCGCGGGATATCTTGACAATAAAATAATTATTTCAGTCCATGAATCTTTAAAGGACATAAATGACGTTATTGATCGTTTCATGTAATCATAATAAACAAAACAGACTGTTTGACAAAAATTGATAACAACCCTTCGAGATCTTACAATTTCTAGAAGTTAATAAATAAAGCGTATCCATATTGGAAATTTATATCGTTTCTCTAGTCATCTGTCCTTAAATTTGACTAGTTTGCTTCTGTCAAAGGAATTCTTTGTGGGTAAAATGTTATACATTAAGTGGACATCGGTATTTAACAGCCACACATTTACGTGATACTATAATGTTACAACTTACCTTCCGCCTCCTCAAACTCAACAAGAGCAGATGAGTCATTCTTATCGATATCTACTCTTAAAACATTGCCACCCCCTTGTCGCCTTGTATTTTCAAAAATACTTATCAAAGAATCTGTCCCAATGCTTGTTGGCAAGCCGCACACTTTAAGAATTGTAGCATTTGCAGGCGTCCGTTTAGATGTTGACTCTAAAAAAATGATCTATATTTAATATGATTGACATTAGAAAACACCTCTAGGCTATCTTTGTTCGTATATCATTTTGATAAAAAAATCTTTATTTTGATTTACTGTCCTGATTTTTTTGTTGTTGAAAAACTATATAACATTTTCTTCTTTCTCTTTGATTAAAATGTGCCCATCTTATGTCCGTACTTTAATCAGTGCATGCTTAATAATGAGTTATTTTGTATTACTTCCGGACAATATTTAGACAACATTAAAAATTACATTTTTCATAGATAAATTAAATATTATTATAAGAATACATAAGAACCTGCGCAGACCTGCTATGAGTCATAGCATGATTGGAAATGCTTTATTATGTCGGCTATATTTACCTGAAATCGGCCCCGGATTTTGCTCAATACCAGCCAAGAGCAACAAAATACCTATGAATACAACTGTCCCTATAGTCTTTAGTCCTCGGGTAAAGTCGACTATATATTGGACAGTTATTACATCTGTACCAAGGTTTCGACTGAAGCAACCAATTCTTCCACGATAAGTTTGTATATCAACACCCATTATTATAATATTCTGAAAAAGGGACACAACATATTATATCAAATATCTGTTTTACACTATTTGTGTATGTTCCTTAAAAAATTAAAATGAAATGAATGTTATTCATATACAGCATAAAACAGTCACTCTCTCTGAAAGTATGCATTTGTGTTCCCGTGAGCATACACATAATTATAATTTCACAAAATAATGTTTTTCGAATAGCAGTTCCATGTAATATATATATACGAGGGGTGTCCCAGAATAACGTGGACTTTTGCTGTAACTCAAAAACTACTGAAAATAAAAACAAACAAAATTAACATGAACAAAATGCAACTTTATTTCATTAGTACAAAAAATTTCAAAGTTGTCCGGCAACTGGATCAGTGTCTGTGGGCAGGCTAATGAGACAAGGGGTAGCGGGTGCGGGGCAGTCCATTCCGACGTTACGACGTCATTCCGGTGGCGTCGCTAGTTGTTAAGATCATCTGAATCCTCAGTTGGTTGTTATGTTGTTCCTTTTAATAAGAAGAGGACTTTTTCTGACAGAGCTTTTAGCACGATAGGACCAAAATTGTGGAATGAACTACCTATTAATATGAGAAAATGTGAATCTGTTGAAATTTTCAAAAGACAACTGAAATCATTTTACTTCAAGGACTTTTTTGCACTTTTTTAAATGACGCTGAATGCTTTGTCTGTTCCTAATTGTTTTGTGCATGTTTGTATATTTCTAGTGTTTTTATTATTTTCATTGTATAATAATATAATAAAGTCTAGCCCATGTGTTATCATGTGCAGGGGTGCAGGGGTGTAAATTGTTACATGTTGGTGGGGATTGACCCAATCACTGTGACCGTCGCACTGCTGGGAGTATTGTGTATGGTAGCACTGGGAGTAGCACATATAAGGTATATAGCTGTACAACGCCATTGAATATGTATTTTATATGTAGAAATAGGCGTTAAATCAAGTTTTCAAGTTTCAAGTTTCAAGTTAATAAATGCGTGGCGTCGAATGTCAGTTTTTCTCAACATAGTCGCCGCCTAACTCAATACACCTTATAAAAGAATAATAATAATAAAGCATACTATTAACTTTTGTTACGATAATAGTGTTAAAGACGACGGTGATAATACTGACGCCGTATTATTATTATTATTATTATTTATCATTATAATTTTTATTATTATTATTATTATTATTATTATTATTCTTTTTATTACTATTATTATTATTGTGGAGTTTATTTTGTACGCAAAGACAATGTGCGTTAACAAGGGAAATAACCTATCATGCGCCTTGCTTACTATAGCAGTTTGAGTTCACTTTCTTAAAAGAAAGGTACCCAGCGAGAGCTAAGTTTCTTCATGTTCAGGTGGGTATTTAGCATGCGGTGGACCGTTCCTCTTCCCAAACCCGTGATGTCGCACACGTCCCGCACAGTGTAACGCCTGTTCCGATCTATGACGCCCTTGTATTCCTTAATTGACGCCGCAGTCAACGTTGACTTTCTCCCACGAATCTTGTCGTCTTCAATGTCCTCCCGGCCGTCTCGAAAACGCTTATGCCACTTGAAAACGAGTGATCGACAAACAGGAGGTCTCACTTTTGTAGTCTCCAACATTTCCTGCGTCTGTGTTGGCGTCTTCCCAAGATTAACACAAAACTTGATGATAGTCCGATGTTCCGCGTAATCCGTTGACGTCATTTTTTGTTAAATATCCAAGATCAACGGTTGTCAGTTGTCCGCTGGTAAACAATTGAAGGGGTCAGTGCAACAAGGTACCTAACTACAATTTTGGATGAAATTGAGTTGGGACCTTTGTGATTTAAAGAACGTTATTTGGAATTAGAATAACCTCCCTTTGTTACTCATTTCTTTTTTTAAAGGTAAAAAATGGTTCTTGAAGGAACTTTACAAAGGTCCTAACTCCAAAGGTGGAGTTGAGACCATTGTTACATTAAATCTATCCATTTTTTCTTGTTTTGAGGCGAAAAAAATATATGAAAATGTGATTATATTTTGATTTTATGTCAAAATGTGCATGGGATTTTACAAAAACAATGTTTTCTTCTATGTTTTGTCAAATTAATTTGCAGAAATGTTCATTTGTGTGAAAATTATTACAAATATTATTATGTGAATTTTGTGTTCATGGAGATAGAACTTTTGTTGCACATATACCATATCATCCCTTTTTAAAATTTTGCATGAAGGCATTTAAGTTTTAAAAATATTGATTAGAGTTTTTCTATACATGTATATCACCATAAATTTATTGTTTAAGAGGAAATGTTTAAATTTGAGCATTTAGGATGCTTTAGGTAGTTAATGTTAAATATATTAAAAATTTTACATTTTAGCGACAAAGGCATGTTCTGATAGCTTTTGTTTGATTTTTCAAGACCATATTCTGAGATAATTATGTAAACTATACAGCTAAAGCTGATGTATTTTATAATATTTGTAACTTAGGTTATTTAAATGTAGTCGTCTAGTGAAAATACGTTTGTTACAGTTCCTTCACACAATATTTTTGAAATACATGCAATTATATTCTGAATTATTAAAAACAAAACTTTTATTCGTAAGATAGGTTCTTTTATATTTGAACTGGCTTGAATGTTAAAGTTTTGTTTCTTTCTATGAGGAATATATGTTTAAAACTCATTTGTTTTTGTTTCCTGTAGCCAGTCAATTAATCAATTAGTGAATCAATCAAATATTCATCAATTTATCAACTAAAGGATGTGTAACAAATACAATTTATACAATTGAAGAATTGTTTGAAACGCCTTAAGTTTTTTTTAAGCTTAATATTAATGTGCAAATACATTAGGGGTTACATGATAACCTTTTAGTTGATTGAAAAGTTGAAAGATATGTAGATTTTAAGCTCAAATACTTTATGCAATTGTTTTAAAAGTTGCAAAGGTCCTAACTCCATAGGATTTAGAACTGTTTTTGCATAAGCACATTTGATAAAAATAACTTTTCTTTCAATAAAATGGTTAAAAATGGTGTAAAACATACAACTTTGGTTTCAAATGTTCTTTTTATTCATAACATTACTTATAAGTGAATTAATTTTAAAATATTTAAATTAAAACTAAAATTTCATAAAATGACCTTTTTCTCAAAATAATGTTAAATAACGTTAGGTACCATCTTGCACTGACCCCTTCAATTACGGAAACAGCTATGACGTCAAAATTTCAAACGAACGTTCATATGACGTCACTGCATGTGCTTACGACGTCGCGCCATTTTTTACGTATAAATATGCAAGATATACGAAAGTAAAGACAATTTATTAATACAAAATATTGGACTGCCCCGCCCTGCGCATACTGCGTTACTATAGCGACTTAAAATATAGAGAAGCAATGTTAGAAATTTAAAAATAATGGACATATTCATTAAGGATATGTTAAAAGTATTGTGTACAAATTTGCTAAAAATGCATTTAAAAAATAAAAAAGTTATAGCAAAAGTCCACATAATTCTGGGACACCCCTCGTATATTATTATAGCTAAAAAAATAGAATGGCACGCTGAAAAGTATAAGTGGGTTATAATTGTCAAATTGAAAGTAGATATATATCTATATGTTTTGATTATAATATAACTGACATGGGATAACACCATCAATACCATTCCGGATCACAATCGTGTGTGGTAAAGACTTTGTTTCTGTCGGATTATGTCTATCCATTAATTGTAGACAATTTGTACATAGATTAATATTTGATTGACATTTTTTCATTGTTTATATTGCTTTAGACACACGACTGACCTTTACATCTATTCTATTTTTACCAAATAAATCTGCGTCTCCTAGTTGCACACTGAACAGATATATTTAAAGGCTTTACGAGATTGAATGTTCTAACTGGCAGAAACAATCTAGATTAAATAAACTGATATTTCGGCACCATGAATATAGTAAATCAGACTGACAACATAAATATGCTATAAAGTATGCATTGGTATTGTTATGTTAACAAATACGTACTTGTACTTTGACTGAGGAGATACTTTAGATATAAGGCGGAGTTTCTCATGCAAATATAATTTTCACTTCCGATTTCGCCAAAGTGAAGCTGCAAAAATGTAGTAATATAAATCTCATTTTTGTTGTCATAACACCAAAAAGAGAACTGGAGTCTATATGAAACACAACCATTTAACGAAGTGTAGCTATCTTTCTTTTTAACTATAGGCAGATATAGGTAGGCAAGTATTGTGCAGAGGTTAGAACATGTCGTGTTTGTTGCATTGATCGAAGTACTCTTACCAATTTGAATATTGCAAAACACGTTACAATTGCGAAATCAGTTTTGAGGTAATTTCAAACACTATTTTGTCATGTTAATGAGTTTTGCAATAACATTGTTAACATTTTTGTTGAGTAAAGTTGTTATGGATTATGAACCTATCAAAAAGGCATCAATACAGTTCAAACTTATCAAAAATTGTTGACTGGACCATAGCCTTGTAACGGCATATTTAATCTTAAATTTCCTGTTACCATGGCAACGAGGGGATATCTCAAAATTGCCCAAAATCACTATTTTGCATTTATTCTTCCATCAATTTTAACAAAACCGATTATAAAGTGTTGTTACTTCTCAACGGATTGAGATAAAGCCAAAGGCTTTCAGAGTTTGAAACACGTTACCTTAAGGTTACACTGAGGCTATCTGTAGCCTCTCACAAGCCTAAAATTTTCTTTGAAATGAAGGGGTCTGCTGCCCTCTTCAACCCCAAGCAGAAAGAGGCTCACCCCCACCTCTGGCACCCCCTTGATGTATCTATTTGATCATTTTTTACACCATTTTTCAATCGAAAACAAGTGTTTGGCGTCAAAATAGGGTCGTTTCAATATTTGAGGCATAAAAGGGGGAGTGAAAGTCTATATGAAGAAATGAGTAAACTAGATGTTGATTATGAAGATGTGGCGATATTGTATCAAAATTACTTCATTTTGCTGTAAAATATAAGTATTGTGGAAAAGAAGAATTAACCATTGTGTTTTCGGGATGCAATCTCTATAACTGTTACACATTTTAATGCAAAAAATATAAGCATATAATGTCTCGAGTATAAGATATTTACAAAAGATGCAATTTAGATATTTTATTGTAAAACTTTATATTTAATCGACACATCGACGTTCTTTTTGCCGTATGGAGACCGTCAAAAGTCACCCGTTATATTAATCTGGGATTTTTTAGTTCTTATTTTTTAAGATCTAGTTTGATGGTTCCTGTATTTCTTATTTGCATACGGTTTTATCAACTTTACGAAATGTTGCCTGCTTTTTAAATTTGTCTCTAGACTGCTTATCAGTGATATGTAAGGTTTATTACATCTGATCCCCTCGCAGGATTCTTTTTTATTTAGTTTCGCCAATATAACTTGCGCATCATACGCCGCTTTTTATGGAAGGACACAACGTATCACATTGAAGACTTTTTGATGGCTGCCGATAAGACACATCTGCAGATACCTCTAAAGTAAAATGTCTACAATTTTATGAACAATATTGAATTTTTCTTAAGCCTGTCCTAGGGGAGTGAAAGGGGCGTGGACGGCAGTTACACTTTCAATTACTGCCTATAAACATGCTCAACAAGAGCTGCAATAATTTGTGTTTTGGAATTCTCTAGGGACTTTCATTTGTAAAAGAGGTGAGTGTTGCACGACATTTGAAGTTTGCGAAATAGGTTTTTTATTAAGATTAATTTGAAATCATAACACGATCATGTATGCATCAAATTGAGTTGTGCGGCAAAGTATTACAAACTTGAGTAGTAAGTGATAATACATATGAGCTAATACTGTTTCAAAACAATCATTGTAACGTATTTTCTGCGATGAGATGTAAGCGTTTTTTCAAACAGAAAGAAATTTTGAATCATACATACATATTTGTTTTTAATTAAAGTACTACTGCAGTCTTATCCTGATATTTTAAGTTTATGATAAAACAGCCTTGGTATACATGTGTAATATGAATTTTAAAGCTGTATTTGGATATTTTATGGCCTTCTTTTTGCAAAACCGCTTGTAACAAAATATATTGTATAATATACTTTTGCCATTATTTAGATTTATATAGATAAATATCACCTCAAGATTCCACAAGTGAATATAATAAAGATTCTTAAACAAGCAGTAGTATTTTCATATTTGATTTTCTTGCAATGAAATGCAAGTAATCCAGTTCATAAAAACGTCCTCAAAAAAGAAATCTTCTTTTCTCTTCTCTCTCTAGTAAAGCACGCAAAATCAAATGGTAAATGAAGAATCATATGAATTGTTTTTCAAACTTAAGGTGCTCTATTGCGACAACGATCTGTGCTTAATACTAATAATATTCTACGGTGAGAAATTCAAAATAAATGTAATGAAACAAGTGACAAAGGCGTATAATACTTAATCAATTTCCATTTTAACCGTTTTAAATGTCGGCAAAGATGACAATATATATTAACGTTCCATTGTGTGCACGTTTTAAGTAATCATAGACTTTCAAACAAACCCATAACCAATGTCTTAAGTATGCTGTATGTTTTTTCTGCCTTTCTTTTTTTAATGGGTGATGTAATTCAAGCTCCGTTTAGAACAATCTGTCTTTTTCGGAGATAAGTTTTATTTACAGATTAATGCACCAATTATTTTGCTGAAGTGATTCGTAATTATGTTGATGATTTTTATAGTATATACCTATGGATCCCTTCAGTACATATGAAACCCAGATGTTTTTTTGACCAGCAATGCCAAATCTCAATAAATGTTTCCAAAGGTTTTTTGAAACATCGTGCGTTGGTAAGATTTCGTTATAAAAATATCAATTTATATTCCTTCATCGAGCTGAAGTATCTTGAGTATTGTTGTGATGTGTGATGTGTTATCCTACTAAGGATCAAATGAAACAACAAAGCAAATGTTCAATATATTTGTCGTTTACATTAGAAAATCAAAACCTATTAGTTCTGTCCCTGCTTAATTTATAAACAATAACAAAGGGAAATAAGATTTCAAAGTCCATATGGCTTTACGTATTTCATAAATGATAACTTAAACACGCAAATCTAAATTTTTAATCATTTATTGACGTGTTTTGTTGTCCATAAATAACATTGTCCTGCTGAAAACCCGCGTGTTAGAGTTAAATGTTGCAAAAGATATTGAGAATAATGTAAGTTTAGATATATCTGATATGTAAATCATCAAAATAAATATTTCTCCTCTCTGATAAGGGCCATAGCATTAATTGTTGTTTCGTCAAGCTCTGGTGCAACTTTTGTAGAACATACGAGGGGTTATCCTAAAATTTGTGGACTTTTTAAATATCTTTTGAAAGTCAACGTGTATTGTTATGAAAATTTATCAGCATACATTATAGAATATTATCAACACATTTTGAAAGGAACAGTTAATTGTGTCAGTAAATAATGATTTTATATTGCTTTTATATAAGCACATACACGGCACCCGGCACACGGTAGACATGCGCATTAAGTCATCGTAACTATATTTCTTGCTAAAAAAAACTAATAAATTAATGTAGAAAACCCATCGCATGTTTTTTCTTTGATGTCATTTAAGTATTTTTTTTAAAATACTGGGCATCATTTCCGTTTTTATTTTGTTGATATCGCTAGAAACGCTAGATGCCTTTATTGTTTACAACGGGAAAATGACAGACCCGCGGTAATTAGAAAATCGCACAGTCATAAACGATTGTAATTTTTGTTGTAATTTGGAAATGACACCTACAAAACATATGATAAAAATCAACAGACGAACTTTGAAAAGAAAAGTTCACGATCATTAGCGTTAAAGTGGCATAAAAAATTTAGTGATGGATAGTACTTTGAGAAGCAGTAACCGTCATTGACTGCGTAACGTTGAACCACAAGTTGTACGTTAATATTATGACGTTGACGTCAGTAACGTTTTGGAGTGCGCCGCTGTCGCCATGTGTTTATGTAAAATTAAATATTGTTGTAATGTTAGATACTACTCGCATGATTTTTTCTGTGTTTATTCGTTACTTATTCTTCTAAAGAGTGTAAGAATTTCAAATTAATATCTCAAATATATTTTACTCAACAAAGAAAGTCCACGAATTTTTGGATAACCCCTCGTATAATTGAAGTCGGTCACCGCTCAGAAATTTGGTCGACACAAGGCAAGTGCACAATTAAATTTCTATGACGGTTGTCATTATAGAGACGATAACGATTGAGTAAGTAATACTTGGTATCATAAATTTAAAATATCTTATCTAAACAAAATCACCTAGATATTAAAGAGCCAACGTTTAAAATGAATTACACTGATACAAAATTCACTTTTCCTTTCTTGTAAACAATGCTTCTATTCAATCTTCTTGTTTCAATAGGAATCCTCTTATTTGCGAAACGAAATTTATACCAAAGTATTGCATGCACGCATTGGTAAAGGGTTACGGGATTAATGTTAGATAACTGCTGTTTGTGTTTGCGTATCTTGATGTAACTGATATATGTATATAACTTTTAGTACGACCATGTCAAATGTACCAGATATTTGTATTTCGTACATCATTTAATCATAATTTAAAGTTTATTTATCCATTTAAAGACATAATTAGTTGATTAAGATTAATTGTAGAGTTGACAAAACAGTGTTTTTACATTTTTGTATTAGGCCTATTTCATAATTCAATCATAAACATTTGGTGCTATTCCTAGCTTTTGGTGTATGCTGATGAAGATAACTTCCCCCGGCTAAAGATAAAAACGTTAATATTATTTACTTCAGGATTTATCATGTTATCTGAATATTAGATACCCATCATATTTCAAAAAAGCTTTTATTTTTATTTCTCAAAAGTCTCTATTTTGTGAGTACCTTAATAGGTTCTAAATAGTTACTCATTTTTCAATTACCTGAAGCATTTTGGCAAATAATACAGTTAAGATCATTAGATATTTTTATGTAAGTCAAAACACTACTTTTTTATATTTTGCTACTTTTATGACGAATAATTTCACATAAATCGATACCTTCTTCATTTTACAAGCATCAAGCATACTCTTATATTATAAAAAATGGTCCCTTTCTAAAGAAGAAAACATTTATTAGTTGAAGGCATAATATGCCTTTAAGAAAACAAAATAAGTCCTGAACTTTGGCCGTTTTTGCATTAAGTTAATATTTTATATAATTAATGCAGTATAGAACCATGAATCATGTAAAATAATGTCAGATATTTTACGCAAAATAATATGTTCTTAATTGTGTGTACATAGATGCTGTTATGAAACAAAAACGAAATCAATAATTTAAACACTAATTGAGAGTGTTTATAACAAGTCAGATACTGCATCAAATATTAAGCAGTGGAGTCAAATTAAACGAGCGTTTATTTTTTACTTCATTATTATTATTAATCTAAAAAATCGGCTCTAAAATCTATGTGTTAAATATAATTATAACTACAACTACACAACTGATCGGAAAAAAGCAACTTTTCAGCAAAGTCAGAATATCATCCTTGCCAACACCTTAAGAATGAAAGTAAGATATCTTATAACTAACGTATATTTTGAGTCAATTTTCAAATATTACATAAGGTTTCGAATCCAAGCTGCGAATGGTGATCAGAGGTTTTTTTCTTTTGCTGCCTTTGAGTGAATTTACACAATAAAATCTTTTACGGGCCTGTGAAAAATCATGACATTTAAGAAGAAAATGTTTGACAGTCAAATTTTCATTACAAGCTACACAGAAAGGGACATTGTCATTCGTGAGGAGATAAGAGTGGGAAATTTTAGTGTCCGATTCGGCATCGAAGAAAAACTGTTTGATCATGGCGGTTTGACAGAGATAGAGATGGTGACATATCAAAAGATGGGTTTATATCGTGAAGTTTATTAAAAACGGCATTGTCCCAATTTTCTTTCCATTCAGATAATACGAGTTTATTTATAGCCGGTCTATGATCACAAGCATGTAACAATAAGTCAGTTTTTTGAAAATTTAATGATTGTTTAGCTAACGCATCTTCTTTTTCATTTCCTCGTATACCTACATGACTTGGAATCCGACATTATTTAACAGATTTTGTTTTAAGTATATCATGAACTCGTAAAAGAAGTTTCCTTATCATGATATTGTCAGATTTTTTATTTTAATGAATATTAAAACAGAAAGCGAGTCAAAAAATATCACAAATTTATCATGGATATGCTGTTCTATGTATGACAATGCTTAATCTATAGCTTTGGCTTCAGCAGTAAAAATTGATGCATTGTATGTTAACCTTAGGAATAAGAGCCGAGGATGTTCCTACTGCAATCACTATTGCAACATGTTCAACGATAAAGTACCGCCCTTGGTCAATTAGGATTTGAAATGCTTTTATATATTACAGGGGATATTACAACTTTCTGCTAAGTAATTATGTACTACCATACACACGTATTGTTTATTTTATATCTTCAACAAATACATCACATGGTGAAGTTGTTTTTGTTAAATATCGGAAAGCCTAATGAGGACTAACTTACGTTTAAGTAAGAATGAAATATTTCGCACACTCCAACCTAAGAAATTTAAGAGGGTATTACAGTGTTATAAAAGCCATATTTTGACTTTCTTAAATCCTAACAAGGAGTTCGAAGCGCAAGAGTCGTTTAATATGTTCAATAAGGAATTACAGAACACTTCATTAGCAATTATAAAAACCCTATCAAAACATTATCAAATCATTAGGAAATTATAAAAGCTTGTTAGAGTCTATTAAAGTCATATATCTAAACTAACTTTTGAGATTTAAGTTCAAATAAGTTATTAAAAGGAATTATCAGGATACTGTTCATTCAAATAACGTTTTATATAGTCTAAATAAGGTTTCAGTTTCATGACTGGTCTTAGTTGGACCTTATTACGAGGATTTTTAACATTAACAAATTTATTTATAAAATTATTTATGACAATAAAACTTTTTTCAAAGTCAATTCAAATTGTTGAAATGCCAAATTATAGAATGAAAGTATTTAAGTAGTACAAATACTGCTCATTGTAAAGTTTGTTTATAATGTTAGTAGTTTAACGTCTAACGAACCACAGTTTAATATATCATGCTTGTTTAGAAAGAATCAAAATGACAGACATAAATGATTAATCTCTGCTGCTTTTAAGTGTTTGTTTTATTAAAATGTTTAAATATCGAATAAGATGAATTGCGTCATTTTGCAGAGGGTGTGCGATAAGTCTTTCAATGTCAGTTATCTATTAGAAAATTTCAACTTAATGGAAATGAGATGAAATAGAATATACCACTTTTATTCTATCACTCCTTTTAACATTTATGATTCATACACATTCAAAGAGCTGGACAATTTTACAGTTCAAGAGATATAATTGTATGTATTGTCCATTTTATAATAATAAACATCATATTTTACTGAGAACACATATTTCAGAAACCTGATATGTTACCAGTTGGTCTATACTTTAAGTAATATATGCAATTGAAACGTAAACTTATAAATGCACTTTAATTGTTACAGTATACACAAAGTGCACAGTACGACTGTTTAAGATATTTATCGTGAAACTCATATTTAACAAAGATCAACAAGCTTGTATTAAAAACTATAAGACGCAATTGTCTAAAGAACAATTACATTTAACCACAATGTGCAATAAGTCTATAGTTAATACATAATACATAAATGAATTTTGTTAAAAATGTAAACGAAAGTCTGCTTGAAACTTATATAATAAAACATAATTACCATGAACGTTTATTATCATTACACGATTATAAAGAAGGGAAAAAATGAAATGCACTGACTTTAATGAGTTTTTAATTCTCAAATTTAAGATTTTTACAACTCCTGCTTTATTGACAATCAACCTGTATTTTTAAGGATAATTTTCATTCAAAAATTAAAAAAGCGAATTACTTGCAATACATGTGATAACTTTGTAATTGATGCTATATATGATACTCATTTTCATGTATTAATACATGTGCACGATCAGTTCTATAGAGGTCAACTATAATAAGAACGAAATGAGCATTGTCATTAATTATTAGTATTTCATAATTACGTGAAAACACGTAAAAACACGTTTTGTACAGCTTTGTAAAACCATAAATATTTAAGATGATTTGATAAACAGAAATAACTGAAAATATCACCAAATAAAACGAATGCAAAACCTCGTCTATTACCTCAAGTCTAGATTTCCAGCAAAGCGTTTAAAGATGTGGAAATTCTAACCAGCGGACGGATACGTCAGTCGTATTCTTCAATATCTGCTTGTTTCTGGTCGTGAACAGCTATCAGGTCCAGACACTGCAAAATATCCGATACACCCTTTATGAAAGTTTAGTAAAATCCTAATGTGCAATATGAAGGTATATTTATCTTGTTAATGTGAAGTTGATTATTAAATTAAAAGGAATTTTTGCAAAATATAACATATTTTGATATTCACCTATTTACTCACTATATACCCTTGGATGGGCAAAATGTCACTTTAAGCACTTGCTATCTAGAATTATATTACCATTATTGTTATAATATAAATTCATGACAGAAACATAATATATGTCGATCGCCACCATAAAAATGATAGCAACTATTATTTAACTGGTAAAGTGAACGAAACACATATAGAATATGTAATGATAAAAAAGCCTTTAAGTTTAAATTTCTTTAATTTTAATCTTTATTTTAATGGAATTTTATACACGAATACATAGGCAGCGTGACACTGACATAATAATAATGATAATAATAATAATAGTAAGTTTATTTTTATTATTATTATTATCATTATTACTATTACTATAATAATAATAATAATAATAATAATAGTAATAATAATAATAATAATAATAAATTAAATACACCTCCCACTGTACGTACGGTAAATAAGTTCCAAATCCGCCATGCCTTAAATGCCTTTAATTTTACTGATAGTTTGGACAGATACCAGACATTTCTTGTATAGAAAGATATTTGTCAACAGATGTCACTGAGTCATAAAAGGGTATTAGAGAATATTACCGCATATTGTGAATCGGTTTGGTGCGATATTTGTTTGTTATGCAATTATCTAGCGTAAAACATAGTGGTCTGAGAAAGAAAAGCAGATTCATGACACCTCGTTTATTTTGATTCGGCAAGATCAAAGACATTTTTAAAAGGTAAATTAAATAGAATAATACAAATATTAATCGCTTAGTTGTTATCTTTATTTTTCATATTTTATTTGTTTTATTTTCTGTCGCAATAATGTGGCAACAAAAAATGGTATTGTTTAAGTCGCATGAAAAATATTGTATCTGCTCTCTCATATTTTGGTTGTTTCGTATTAACGCGGTTGAAGGGTTATATACGAGGGTTGTCCAAAAAATTCGTGCACTGCAGTTATTTTTGTGATAGCAATAATAAAAACAAATGAATTATATATCACTTGAAGGAGAAATCTGTCTCAAATAAGAAAACAAAAGAAAAATCCGAGTTACCGTTGTGTCATGTGAAAGAATGGTCATTGAGTTACCTTAGTAACGTAATACCGGCGCACGTCAAAAAATTGGGTTAGTTCATTACTGTAATTGTATTAATTGTATTAATTGTTTGTTGCTTGTAAAGTGGTATTTTCTTTTAATGTTACAATTTGTCTTACTACTGTCAATAGAGGAATGACTGATGCAAAGTATTGTGTAGTTTTTATTGTTTTTATGCAACGTACATGTAACATATTCCACCAGTGCAGGAATATATTGGACAACTCTCGCCACATGCGCCGGAATTACGGACGGACGTCTGCCTGACCGGTTGTCATTGTCTACTGACTCTCTCTCTCTCTCTTCCTCTCTCTCTCTCTCTCTCTCTCTCTCTCTCTCTCTCTCTCTCTCTCTCTCTCTCTCTCTCTCTCTCTCCCTCCCTCCCTCCCTCTCTCTCTCTCTCTCTCTCTTCTCTCTCTTCTCTCTCTCTCTCTCTCTCTCTCTCTCTCTTCTACAGAGCGTTTGTACCATTTAAAAACCAGCCTTCGTGACACTGAAGTTGTCCCGCTTGCCCAAATTTAAATTTAATGATCGTCCGTATTTCCAGACGTTTAGCGACTGACATTTTCACGTAATTACAGTATTGACGACCACACCCAAATGTTTACAATAGGGCAAATGACGTCATATTTTCTAGTGACGTTAGGAATACGTACACACACTTTTTACGTTAATATGTAGTGTTTCAAGAATACCGTCATGCATCAAAGTAATGAACTAACCCAATTGTTTATCGTGCGCCGTTAATAAGTTACCAAGGTGACTGTATGACGATTCGTTTTCACGACATGCCGGTCACACGTTTTTTTTCTTTTGTTATATATCTCCCCTCCAAGTGATATATAATTAATGTTTTTCTATCAATAACTCTCACGACAATAACTGCAGTGCACGAATTTTTTGGACAACCCTCGTTGTAGAATTTCAAATCAGTTTTCTTTCGTTTTATTTAACTGCGTAATTTAAAATTTCATTTTGTATTGTCTTCTATTGCGTTATTTTGTTGGGGTCTTTTTGACTATTTTTTGTCCATGGAGCCGATTTTTATCATTTATTCCCTTCGATATACAGATAAAAATAAATTCGGAAGCAAGATTTCCTTTCGATTTCTATTATGTTAAGTCATATATTGGTCTCCCCTTCGGTGATTCGCAGCATGTCATATTAATGAAGGAGAACGGGAACAAAGCTATAAATAGATATGACCTTAACATTGAGAAAGTCCGAAAATCTACAAAATGAAATGCAAAAATATTCAACCATAAATTGCACCCTTTATAACTTATCGAAAAAAATTAAAGTAAATTAATAGCTCCCCTGATTATTTAAATCGAATCTGATGTCCCGAATTTTTGCTATTAGAAGTTGTTTTCATATGTTTGAAGGCGATCGGTTTTATGGTGGTTTGAGTGGAATGTTAACTTTCCGAATACTGCAACATGTATTTTAACAACAGAAACTTTCGTCGAGGTGTTATCGGTTTAGTGATAGGAATGTAAACACACACGTGGGTCAGACGAGGATTTTGAAGCAATTCATCAAAATAGTAGATTCATCTCCCAATAAATCAATTAACAATAGCTCTTTATTTATAACCTATGTCAAGTAGCTTTTATATCTTTGACTCGCATGAACATGATGTTAGTGAACTTCCTCATACCCTATGATACCTGTCTAAAATACAGGTAACAGTCTTCCATTGATAAATTATGTTTCAATATATCAACGTGCTATGTAAATTCATTTATGATTTCAATGTACCATTGTTTTTGTTAACACGTATAACAAAAAATTCCTGAATTTGGTCTTTTAGAAATATATCCCAAATTTTTCATTCCAGTGTGTGTTCCTCTTTCAGTATTTATCTGAGACTTAAAATATAGCTACTGTATCTTAAGTCCAAGGCATCAAAAGAAACCACGTTTCTTCATTTTACAAAACAATGCCTGTTATATTACAATATTAGTCTCTTTTGTTACTATTTTATATGCTGTTTGTTTATTTGTTACAATAATAATAAAAAAACAGACTTTGTTCAATTTGACTACTGTTTTGTATGTTTCAAAGACAATACATTTAATATTTTTATTTTTAGCAAGCCGACCAAAGTTCATGATGAACAATGTCTTTCGTCCGCCCGTTCATCTATGATATACATGTACAATTCTAGTAAAATCCAATTAACCATTGAAAAAAATAAAAGAATATCTGGTCATCAGATGTCTACTAGTTCATCGTCACTTGCTGCATTTCTTGCTTGGACGCCATTTGATGCTTTGCATCAATGCCTTACTTGTTTAACATGATATACCATTTGGCGCGAAACAGGTAACGGACATTTTAAAAAATAAAGTCGATTTGGCTTATTTACATGTAGATTTTAATATATCCTACAATGATTAGTTGTTGATATTTGTAGAAAGTGTGTAGCATTATAGGTGAAAACGGAAATGTACATTCTTTGATATTTTTATCATCTAATATTACTGACTACAGTGGGGACACAAACAGAACAATATTGCACTACTGTCATGTCACATTACATTGACAAGTCTTGTAAGTCTTGTTTGTATTGGAATTATTATTTACCAGGTAGGCATCAGTGAAAGCGTTTGTTTTTAAATTTTATATCTTGTCCCTCTGCCATGGACAGTGCATACGGTAAGTATAATTATAACAATTTAAATGATTTACAAAGCATCCGGAATAATGTACACTAGTCCTTATCTAAATAGAAAATGACTTGTGTGTACAAATGATTTGGTACGATATCTGTAATAAGCGCATTTTTTGCGCGGAGCTTCTCAATTGCTGCATTGCAGCAACATTTGTACTTGTAAATTTATGTTCCTCATTCAGAACCTCTTATGCGTTTTCTATCTATCTTCTTTTTTCTATTTTCTTTCTATCTATTCATATAAACGTAGATCCGTCATGCAAAAAATGGAATTTTATTAATAATTTAAATTAACATTTTTGTTTGTTGAGGAAACATTTTGTAACATTTTGACATGACGATAATATAATTTAATGAGGCATATTTAGTTGAAAAATCTGCACTAGATTACACACCAACAGGAATTGTCCGACATTTTGAAAAATGGCCGAACGTTCAGGATGTATTGTAAATCATTTAAGTTTGCATAATTATACTTATTGTATGCAATGTGAAAAGAGAGAGGGAGCACATATTAAATAACAAAAATATGCTGTCACTAATGCTTACCTGGTAAGAAAGTAATTCTAATACAAAAAATACTTACAAGACTTGTAATGTGACAAGTATGCAATATTAAAAAAACTTACATTAGGCTGATCTTTTTAGTTATCACGCTTAAATAGATAATTTATATTTCAACAGATTGATTGTTGTAATGGTATTTACCAAAAAGTAATCATAAATCAATTATTTTGTACCAAATTCAGTCTGTATATTCAAAAAACATTTTTTCTCGAACGCTAAAAGACCTCTTTTATGCTCAATTTATACAATCAACGCTTATGAAAGACTGCAAAATTATAACTACAATGACAGTTCTAACGTCACAAAGGTAAAGAAGCTGGTTTGAATAAAAGAATCCGATAAAAATAGAGACCTCGTGAAATATATGCAAAAAGCATAGAGAAAAATTACGAATTGATAACTTACTCTAAACATTCTCGATCTTTCAGATCAGAGGCTCACATAATATTATTTTATACAATTTGGTCAATAAATGCAGTATTAAACCTTTACTCATATGATATCCTCTATTATTAAATACATGCGTGGCAAGTTGTTATTTGATTTGATTGCCTGTCAAGCAGATCAGAGAACAGAACATTATGTCCTGCAACTTGACAATAAAGCAAGTATCCTTTTAAATCCTGATACCTTAAAAAGAGAATATGTGTTATCAAGTTCTACGTACTTTTCACACTGCAACCCCTAGATATAAACAACAACCGAGTAAGAAGAAAAGTGGTAAACGAACAGTTTGTCATTTAAAAAATATATTCTTTAAAAGAGCGGTTAAATTAAATAGCACTTACTTCAAGCAATATATTTAGACAGAACTTTGAAATGTTATCACACGATCATGATGTACTGCTTATCGCAATTTACATTTATCCTATTTAATTTTGATATTACTGTTAATTTAATCCATGGTTTACAAAAGTAACTCTTGTATTCCAGTTTAATTTCATAGTTTTTAAAGTTAACACTTATACAGTTTTGAATGACGTAGGCTAACAAACGTGATAAAGAAATTATGACAAAATAATAAAAACAAAAGTATATCATAACAATTGTAAGTGATTAAAATGTAATATGAATATTCCTCCCTTTGTCTAAAACTATAACATGTGTAAAACATATCCCCAACAATTCTAGTATATTGTCTACATAATTGATTCATGGATTTCACATGAACGATCAACGGGTAAATAATCTTGACTGATACTTTTCTTTCATGTCAGAGGTGGTCTATTCATTTCTAAATTTTTAAATGCTGCCAAAATATTAAAACATAAATGTGACATAGAGGCCCGTACATTTAATCAAAGTTGTTATATTTTCGATCACTTAATATCGTTCGGCACGACATTATTGCTGTGTATATGTATGTTTATAATGTTAAAGTTCATTCTAATTGATCCTTTTTTCTGGATGGGTGGTTCCAATATGTTCTTACATGAGTAGTCTTAAATCATCCTTTTTGTTCTTTTTTTTTAATTTGTCTTTTGAAGATTTATCTGTGATATGCAGGCTTCATAACATCAGATCTTCTTTCAAACTCCATTCTGTTTCGTTCCGCTCATTGTTTTCTCGTTTTGGGAAGGAACATGCATTCTTCTACTTGGGGACCATATTCGCCGTTTTTCATGGAATGGCACGAAAATTCACCTTGAAAGTGCCATGATAACCGCCGTATGATCACATGCGGATGTTTTGAAACTAACAATCTCTCTATTACCACGTTTATACATACAATTCTGCTTTAGCCAGTGCTAGGGGCGTAGACGGTTGCTAGAACGTTCCAGTACATTTATTGAAAAGGCTCAATCAAACCGAGCCGGCAATATTTTCAATTTTGTTGTTAATGGCGTTCTTTGGGGATATTTGTTTTCTCTATTTTAATATATAATGTAACGTGAATGATGTCAATGATATAACGGGGACTGTGGACAAACAGCTAGTTGCCAAAAGAGATAAAATGGTGTTTTTGTCGGCCAGAGGCCGTCTTATATCAGTTTGATATTTTGTAATATTTACAGGGAAAATCTGCACATACGTAAAATTCCTGTTCATTGGTCATTTTAAAATTTGAAATTCATCTTATCGGCTTTGAAAAATTATGTAAAGGGTTCCTCTGAAATAATATATGCGACTTATTCTTAATTAATCAGAAGGAATTGCGAAAACAAACTTTTTTTGTTTCTCAAAGGTTTGAGTTCCTCCAATTTCTAGTTCAGTTTCCCAGTTTTACAAATTCTGTTTAACCATGTTAACGAATTATTTTACACTGCTTTTAGAACTCATTATTGAATTATAAATTTTGTCACAAGTAACGAGACCACCATTAACGTTGACGACCCAGTTAAAGATGAGAATAATAATCAAGGCCAGGAGACATTAACCGAACGCAGCCCCCGAAACATCTCAACCACAACAGAAGGTCACCCTCAAGGCACCAAACCAATAGAAAGGATTGCGATGTAGGGAAGGAACACGAAATAAATGAAATAATAAGAACTTTAAGAGCCTATACGAGAATAAAAGGCAGAAGGTGTGACAAAAGAAAAAGGGGAGGCACAGAATTTTGGAATACGGTGAATGGAAAGGAAACTCATGCGCATGAAAATATCAAGAAACATCTTGTTAATAAACGAATTTATCGTACTCACACTTATTTCAAATAAGTGATTTATATGTTCAATCGGTATAAAGTCTATAATTGTCAAATATATTTTGCATATCAATGAAATATACAGCCAACGATGAATAACTCCGATATTGCAGTTTATTGATTGGATGTCTAAGTAAGAACAACAAATTGTTTTTTGTTGTTTGTAAATTACAATTCGGAAATGGTCCAACATGCACAACATGTATTATGCAGTTCATTTCTATAATGAAGAATCGGGGGATACTTTTATTTGGAAGTATCAACACTTATTTATTTATTGAGAAGCTCCTGTGACAATAATTCTTGCTGCTGTTTCACTCGCTTGATACTACCCCGTAAGTAACTACATCATTACCAATACAGCAAAAACATGATATATTCTTTCCTGTCTTTTTTATATGTAAGATGAAATGACTGCATTTAAGCGACAGTGTTTGCAGTCAGAACCAGGCAAATTACAAGGTTAATATAACAAGTACTTTAACTCCAAACATGTTTGGCGGTGTGTATGTATCTAATTCATTCCATGAAAAGCGGAGTATGGTCCCAAGTAATAAAAGATGTGTGCCTTAAACGAGAAACAATGGGCGGAACAAAACAAAAATGGAGTTTTGAAAGGGGATCAGAGGTTACGAAGCCTGTATATCACAGATAAGACATCAAAAGACAAAGTTAGCAAGCAGGTCACATATCTTATTCCCCTTAAAGTATATATAAAAACAAAAGGACAATACAAGACTTTAGTACAGACTAAAGAAGACACTTTTTGAATACCTTTGCGGGGGTATTAACGTATCAATCAGTAAAGTATCACACATAATTTGATATTATATTTTGATAAAACAAGGTAATGTTACGCGTATTGATTTCTTGTTAACAAAAGTAAATCGTTTTGAATAATAAAGAATTCCTATTTATGTCACTATTAAGTTTTTTTTAAAAATTAAAATACAATAAGAAAAATTAATGTCAAACGGACAAACAGTCCGCTCAGCTGTTCTTATAGCTTGAAAGTTCAGCCTTTATAGAAAAACATGCTAAAATAATTAACCTTAAAGAATGACATACGGTTATAATACGAATAATTATGACAATTTATTGGCACAGGAAAAAAACTTTTATCAGTTATCTGCACATGTCAAATATTTGTATAATTCAGTGAAGACCAGTGTCGGCTAAAGATCTTCGATACACCTTTTGTAGTGGTGAAAATGTTTCGGTAACAGGAACTCATTTTGGAGGAGTAGGACCTTCTCCATAATTCTTTTAAACCCTTTTCTCAAAGTACATGTAATGTTTCATACTAAGAAACCGACGCATACAATATCACAACAATCGATATTCAAACGAACAGAACAATTATAGTTGTTATGATATGGGAGACAAATCAGTTATATTTACATGTGAACATACGTATGAATTACTGTTACAGGGCTTTATATGCAGCCCCTTTGACAATTATGTACGCGTATATGATATTTTTGAATATACATACAAACCGTACTATTGGTTGGTTAAAACAATATTCATTTCAAGACATAATTATAATACATACATTGCAATTAGAATTGAGTAGAAAGCTTCAAGCTGATATGTATATTCTTCTTTAATATTGGTCGTCATATCTTTTAATAAATACAAATACAAGACATTTATATAGCGCAAAAATGTATTAAATATTCGATTGCGCTGTACATTATTAAGACTATTAAGATTAACACAAAGGAACGGTGTCAGAAGAAAAGGAAACTCAGTGGATAAAACGATTATAACTTAAAATCGATATGTCCAACTGTATTGATTCTGTGAGACAGGTGTAAAGTGACATTATATTCATTTTATTTTTCGCCCCCAAGTTAAGTTAAATTATATAATTGTTTCAAAATATCTACTATTATTTTGGTGATTGTACAATGCGTTATGATTAAAATGACTTGAACTACCTTATTTTTAAAAGGACTGTCCTGCACCTTTTTTGATAAAATGAACTTTGCCATTCATTCGAAACCATATTTATATAACTTTCCGTGGGTCAGGTGGATTATTTATTTATTTATTTTTTTGCATAGTAAAACATTATTTGAACATAATTATTGCAAAACGTAAACTTATATTGACCTTAACCTGTACAATTACTATTTATTTACACTTTGATAGGCATAATGCCACTTAAATAAGGTATTGAGTTACATAACGGATTAAAATCTAGAACGAATTGAGACTTCGTTACAACAATCAAACGCTTTAAAGGACACGACAGTTTTTGTTTGTGCGATTGATCATTTTAACAGATGAGATGTTATCATATAAATAACACATAGCTTTGTAAAAAACACTAAATACTTAATACATTATCCCGAGGAAAATACTGTAAATCGAGGCGTCTGCCTCTTACTCAGTGCGCGAAAAATTGCAAAATAGCATAAACCATTTATTATATTAATATAAGCAATAACGTAATGCAAAAGTGATATACATGTATACTTTTTTATAACTCTAATAATAATTTTGTATTAAATTTTAATATTCAATGAAAAAGAAACAAAAAGTGAAATAAATTATTATATAATAAATAAATAAATAAATCAAGAAAAATTAAGTCATTTTAACTTTGAATTTATATGAAATAAATAGTTATAATTTAAGAAATGAAGCAAAAGAATAAATGAAATCACTGACCCAACAACAAGAAATACAATTTTTCTAGCCCACATTAACTTGTAACTTACCAATGTTGTAACTTTTCTAGTCTGCATACACTTATAACTAATGTTTATGTTGTTCGACTAAATACTAAAATCTTTCTCCAAATGATTTTCAAATTACTCACAGATATATTACGAATGTGGAATGTTATTTTATTGTTTAAAACATATAAGATATTTATATTGATAAATATGTGTTATTGTTTAAGCTTCCCTCGACAGCTGTTAACAAGTTTTATTGTTTTTCATTGTTCAGTTATGTTGATGATGATGTTAATTAATAATGTCATAATGACTTTTAAAATATGACAAATGGAAAAATATGCTAAAAAATGAGTTGCCTGTTTGTACGTGAGGACCTTTATTTGTCACTATGTGACACCTTGACGTATATGTCTTTATTTTTTAGGTTTATTCGTTGAAAAAGAAGTAAAGTATCGACGAATAATGCTCTCCTAATATCTATTCTTTCATAGCCGTATACGACGTAAATAAACTAAAGAGGCAAGCCTGTCTCATAACTTATCACTTATTACATCAAATTGAAAAAAAATACTTGAATGTTCTTAATAATATTTATCTGCATTAATTTTAACCCAATGACACTTATGTTAAGATAAAACAAAATTCTTAAGATGGAAAGTCTCAAGTGTTTACAAGATATGAGATATATTTTAAACGGATCACAACCCTTAATGCAAACATAAAGTTATTTCTGAAATGATGTAAACATAGAGACCTACTTTAGATGGTTTATATACATGTCAGCCATCAGCCAAAATATGTCATTTGAGGGTATCCATGGAAGAAAACTGTTTATGATAAAAAGTGTAGACTTTAAAACATCTCAGAAAATAAATATGTAAGATTCTTAAAGGTGTAAAGACATCATAAATGTGGAACGTTCAGTAGAATTTAAAAAATAAAACCTTACATTTGAAGCAAATCGACATATCAGATTATTCATTCACATTAAATACACAGCATTTGTACGCACATGTACAATGTATATCATAGGCGTAGTAAACAATCCAAAATGACAACATTCCGACTATAATTAACTCGTTTATTCACCATTAACACTTGGATATGCAGAATGATACTTTAAGTAAACTATCGATTTTAATAACGGACGACGTTTTATTATATAAATAACACACAGGTTTGTTATCATCCCGAGGAAAAATCTGTTCCCCAAGACGTCACCCTCGCATTTATCAACATGTCATTGCACGACAACATTCATTAAGCATCTATCATATTAATATAAACAATAGCGCAATGCACATGTCGTAAACATATACAAATTCTACTATTTTGTATTTGATTAATAATTTTATATCTTATATTTAGTGACAAAGAAACAACAAAACAATAAAAAAATAAGAAAATAAAGCTTCCCTCAAGTAATAAGTGAGACTGCTCCTCGAATATGAGGACGAAAATTATCTATTGTTGTATTACACATCTTGCCTATATCATCTCTTAAGCAATATGCTTATAAAATTTTGAAGTTACAACTGTATATACTCTTCACGTATGTCTTTCTAGCAATTTTATATCATATTTTAGCCAACTTGACTTTTCATTGTTTCTGCTGATGTAAAGTTTAATTGTATTGTTATGTATTGTTAGATAATCTTGATGATGATATTAATTGAAAATGTCAAAATTACTTTATTTAAAAATGAAAAATGGATAATGGAAGTAACGTGTCGACGAATAAAGCTATCCTAATAGCTATTCTTGCAGTGCCGTTTACGGCTTAACTTAACTAAAAAGGCAGATCTTTTTCAAAACTTATCACGAAAAACTTTAAATGGAAAAGAAATTACTTGAATGTTCTTAATAATACCTATCTGCATACATTTCAACCTAATGACACTTATGTTAGGATGAAACAAAATTAAAAGTCTCGGAGTGTTTAAAGATATTAGATACATTTTAAACGAAGTACAACTCTTAATGTCAAAATATTGATATTACTTAAATGATTAAATATAAGACCTACGTTAGAATGGGTTAATATACATGCATCAGCCATAATATGTCATTTGAGGGGTATCCATGGAAGAAAATTGTATATGACAAAGAGTGTAGACTTTTAAAACATATCAGAAAATAAATATGCGAGAGATTCTTAAAAGTGTTAAAGACATCATAAATGTGGAACGTTCAGTAGAATCGTAAGAAATTAACTACCTTACATTTGCATGTTAAGATTATTCAATCACGTTATATACACAGCATGATGTACGCACATGTATATCATATGATATGAAATTGATCAATCCAAAATGACAATCCACTTACGTTCATGTACAATACAGATGAATTTAAAACGGATTGGATCACCAACCTTCTAGTATATTGGTTATTTAATGTCTGCACACTGTTAGTGAAAATAGAGCAAATTAATGTCGTCAAAACAGAAAAAAGTTAAACTATTTGTCCTGTTTGTAGAGACTACTTTTACAAAATATTGGCCAATGCAAGATTTGGAACTCAACATCTGCTGAAGCAAAATCATATATTATATATTTATATAATATACAATGCATGTACATGATATGTTAAAGATTAAACGAAACTGCTTATAGTCATGTTTTCGGTAATAAATGAGCAATGCAATTTTAATATGTTCTAATTAAATGAAACAAATGTACATTACAACACAAATGACACATAACGAGCCTTACATAAATAGTAATTAGTAACATTCTTATTAGACATTACCGTGATGCAAAAGAAGAATAGTATTGTAGGTTACAGGAAAACCTCCGTGTGAGCACATCTGCGGATGTTTCTTAATTCAAAATTTACTATTTTCATGTTTAAATTTGGCTTTAACCGGGACTAGAAGTCATTGACGGTAGCTTGCAATACCTCTTAAGTTCATGAACAGAATCAGTCAAACCGATCCGGCAACATTGCAATTATTTTTCTGTCTTCTTCAGCATATGAAATTTGTTTAGTGGTAGACAGTATTAGATCGGAAAGAGAAAAAAAGTTTGAACGCCGACAAAAAATTTGCATATTAAATTTTTAGTCATTTTCTTTCTTTTATTTGGAAACACGTGCTTGCAATTATTCTTGCATTTAGTGGATAATAAGGTAAGACTGAAAATATAGTATCAGTACTAAATGTAGCATTCAACAGATCACGAATTTCAGACTTCTCATTTCTGATTCGAGAGTCATACCAAATGGGTCACGGATTGTCCTTGAAAATGGGTACCTGTGCAATAATTTAGCTCCATGTAAGGGGAGGTAATTCAGATTTACTACCATACTCATATTTATTTGCTTTTATCACAATTCACGATCTGTAATCTATATAGGAAAAAATCATTCATTGGATTAAATGTTTAAAACTACATGTTTTTTTTTCAATTACACTATCGCTTTTCTTAAATTACTTAAGATAAACTTCATAGTGGTTCGTTTTAAACTGGTTATTTCCGTCAAATTTCGGCTGGTTTGCAATCTATCAGTAGACCGCTTGTTACAAAGAACACAGTCACAATGAAATTATTTTACAGTTTATATGCGGAAATCTTATTTACTGCATCCGAATAAGAACGCCGCATCCAGGTAGCCGTGTGTATTGCTCAAAATAATCAGAAGGCACTGTTTCTTATACAACTCAACTATTGTCCACCGAACATTGAAGGCAAAGTCCGCCCGCCTAGCTCAAAAGAAATAGCTCCGGATCAAGCGGTCCTTGTTCTGTCCTCGGGCGAAGCGTCATTTCTCTGTGACAATTCATTGCGGAAATTTAATTTAACAGGCATTTGTCCGAGGAAATATATTAGATGAGTAGAAATGTAGTTGTCCAGGAATATCGGTTAGGTGGATACTCCGAGATAAAAACAAAATGTTGTAAAAATCGGCGTAAAGATAAACTGAAGTCAAACATTCAAACATCAGAACAAACAACATAAAGTAATGATTATCATAATAGCATCGACACATGAAAGTAACAACATTTTTCTAAGTAAATACACTTCTTAGGGCGTACCATAATATATAAAGGAACGAGTATATACATTTAGATAAATAGCAATAACTACATCTAGTCATGCCATACTATGTATCTTTTTGCATCTGTTTCTCATTCCCCGTACGCATCTTTGAGCTGGAACAAAAATTGTTCGGATAAGAGGCGGTAAAAACTTTGTTCATATATATAGAACTTTAAATGTGCTTAATGTCAGTGACCATCTACCACATCATAGTAACCACTGTCGCCTTGTTGCAATGGAAGCTGCTCTTTAAGTCGTTTTTTCATCAATTCTATTTGCTCATTTATCGGCTTTTTCAGCATCTACCTTGGCTAGATGCTGTTCTAACATGTCTTTATGAATTTCCAAGTCACTGTTTTTAAAACAATGCTTTCCCATTCTTGATACTTTATCAACTACCGCAAATATATCATCAACCATTTCTTTCTTTCTCTCTTGTGTGTATCTTATATTTTCTAATTTAACAATCCTCTCTTTACACATTTTGACTATTTCCTTTAGTTTACCAGTCTGGTAGAATTTCTGAAAATCTGCGTCAGACTTGAACTTAGCTGCATTCGTTATTACAATAATTGCGTGATTCATGACCTGTTGTCCAAAGATAAGACGAAGCATATCAACAGTTTGTATTATGCGCTCGTCCGTCTGTGCGTCTGCTTTAAACACAATTAAAAAAGCGTGAGGTTCTCCACACTCTGTTACTGCATTTTGTATTTCCAATGCACGCTCTGCAAGGACACTGTTTGGCTCAAACATCCCTGGAGAATCAACCAGCCAAACATTAACTGACCCCATATGTATAAAGCAGGTTTCACATCGAGCGGTGCGTGCTCTATTCGCTCCGACAAATATTTCTTTTTCAAGAAGTGTGTTGCATGTTGAGCTTTTCCCGTTTCCATTTTCCCCAACAACTATAAGTTTTCTTGTGTATCTATCCATTTGAAAATCTACAAAAATGTGTATATCTTTTGACTAAAACAAATGTCAAATGTTGTATCTAAATCGATATTTTTTATAAATAAAATGAATATTAAATATAATTCGAATGTGTATAAGAGTGCATGTTATTAGCAAAGTAAAATTAAAATAACTTTATGCACCAAATTAGAAATATTGTAGTAAGATTAATATTTAAAAATTAAATGATGATTTTTTAAAGAACAATTTAATATTAATAAATTGAATTTTACCAAACAATCCAAACGATTTTTTCAAAAACAACTGTGACTGTCTGATCTTATATCTGTGTCCAAGTGAATTAAGTACATTTTTCTGATATATTCCTTGATACTAAATATATTATGCCAAATTTAACCTTTATCACAACGTAAACAAAACTTGCCATAAAAGACATTTTATTTTATTTATTCTTTAAGATTAACGTAATTTACGTTTATCAGCAAATATAATAAAAATGAAGGACTTTAGTATAAATTTCAATTTAGCTTACCTCATTGATATGAAGTATCTTGTGTGTTTTTGTGAAGAGGGATATGTTATCCTACTTTTGAATATTTGAAACCATAAATAAAAATATAACAAAAATGTTCAATATATGATCAGGCAATGTTTTGATATTTTTTTTACTTTACTACAACAATCAATACCGCTACATATGTGCTACACAATTAAACTAATATATGTTGATTAAAAGTACCGGCGAGTCTTAAAGGTAAAAACGCAGTTAAGCAATAAGATAATTTATGTTGAATTTAAATATACTTATCAATATGTTTTATGAAGATACAAACGAAGTTTATTAAGGATTATGTGGGGAAGCAAAGTAATTTGTTTTTACCAAGGTTTCTTAAATTCAATTGGTGCACAAAAATGGAAAAATTGACAAGAGTCAATCAAGAAATTTTGTTCTTAATAGAATCAAAATCTAATTGCATATGCCAAAACAAGCAAAAAAACCATGTACGTTAAATTCAGTTATACTTATCAATATGTTTTAAAAAAGATTTCTAATATTTTGCTTTACAACATGATATGAATTACTTTTTGCGTTTCTTTTACTATACTGATTTTATATATTGTTGATTTTCATATCTAATGAGGAAATAAATCCTTTCACAGTGGCATATGCTTAAGCAGTGCTTCGAGAAAAACTCAAGTGATTAATACGGAGACGTTACCTACTGAAAAACAGAGAGGTAAAGGTATAATAATGTAATATACGTCACTTGTAAGGAAACAACTAGCATTTTTTATATAATTAATCAATAATTAAATGCTAATGTCCAGGTACATTGATAAGCATGGTACCTATACAACCTGACTTTTTGTGATATCTCTAAATACAAATACAAAATGCATTTGTTATTATAACAATTTCTTATTATTACTTGTATGGGATAAAGTGCAGAGCCGGGATATTCTAGGGTATTACCCTAGCATACGCCGTAGGATGTTTCTTTGGCAAAATAATTATTTGATTATTATAAGAGAAATGCGATTTGAAATGTGTAACTTCTCAACTTGTGTTTACTATTACAGAGTATAATGTTTACAATAAATTTAGTTTACTTGAAAATGAATAATGAAATATGATTCAAACCATCATTTTAATTTTGTGCAATAGGTAAAGGTTCAATTTAAGGAATTTGGTTCTTTCGCCGTCTTATATAAAAGGAAATGTTAAGTCAATAACAAATTTTATTGGTTTGAGTACAACGTATATGTATTTAGACCCTTTTAAAATTTAGTTAAATACGTACAATGTTCCTTATTTCAACGATCAACAAATGAATGATTTTATGCCAGATAGAAGATTACTATAGTCTAAACATAGAAAGTGTTGACCATGACATGAAGGGATCTCAAACCCATCAATATAGTATAAAGGCAAGTTATGAAAATACATAATAATTAAGTATATCAAATAAGGGGAAAATACGATTATGTGGGGAAACAAAGTAATTTATTTTCACAAAGGTTTCTTTAACTCAATTGGTGTACAAAAATGTAAAAATTGACAAGAGTCAATCAAGAAATTGTGTTCTCATCTGAATCAAAATCTAATTACATATGCCATAAATTTCAATGCATTCCAACGCTTTTCATTTATAGATCAGTTTGCACATTCGCACATGTTTTTTTTTCTGGAAAACCCGAAGTGAGCGAATGATATGAAAGTTTGCTCGAGAATAACATCAAATAATGCACAAATATCGGACGACTGTTAAAGGGCAATTGATCATTAACGTTCATCATGAAGTGAGCACTATATGTTCACTTTAGTCAAAAGGCTAGTAGTCATGTTACCTTAAAATATTACTGATTGGGCTCCGGCCCACGTGTGCTAGTGGTGGTCCAAGGTTTATTTCCGACATTGTTATTGGAATATAGCTTCATTAAACTTGAAATATTTACAGGGAAGAATTGGAAAACAAAGAAGCATTTATATAGCAAGCAAGTCATCACTGCTCCGCCAAACCCAGCAAATTTGTCTGTTGAGACATATTAAGAGTGTTCTTTTTCTATTCGATAACGTGGTGACCGAATAAATCTCAGGTCGGTATAAACAGGCGTGGAGCAATTTGGTGATTTTGATAGCTTTTAATGAAAATTCAAGACAAAGCTTAACGTGTCACTTTTTTAAATAAGTTGCTCTCAGTATATCTCCCTTTAAAAAACCTGAAATCGGCAACACATTAACCATTGTGTATATACAAGGGGTTGTTTTATTAGTAATGTGTATGAAGAAAATGCAATAAAAGACATTCTTTGTGTGCTGATGATACGTTTGGAAATTTAGACCTACTACCATGTTTAATTTTGTTTCCAATTTTTCTGACTTGTTCAAAATAGTAAACCTATGTTTCACCACCTGTACCAAAGTTTGCAAATTTTCTTTGATAAGGTTTGGAACATTTGAACAATTTCTAAGCGGTTTGTACTCGTATCCTTAGTTTGGTCATCTGTCAATAAAATGTGAAATTCATCTGGCATAAATGATTTGTTCTTTCAAAATACTCTTTAAAATAAAATGAGCCGGCAAAAGCGATATGCAAACAGCTTTGGCAATATCACGAATCCTCTACTTTCCATCATTTTTAATAATTTCTTTGACTTTTCTGACGTTTACTTTTGACAGAAAGTCAGACATTCTGTCTCCACAAACGAATTGTCTCACGAATAGTGCTTATCAGACACACAATCTTCCCCCACTTCAGTACAGATCTGCTTATAATACGGAGTTTGGGGAACAATAATATTAGTTCTTATTCTTTAAATCCAAACATTTTCAGCCAGTAACACTTAGTCTCAACGCCGGCAAAATTGCGCTTAGCTGGTGTGTTAGCTGAATAGTATATTTACCCGTTTGAATGAATATCGAAATATAGAGCAATTATGCGTATCAACATCCATGAAATCGTGCAAAGTGTCACCGCGTTGCGGTACAATACCGACTCATAGGGAATAACCTTCATAAAGTTATATGACTCACATGCCACATTTTCTTCTGGTATTCTCTGAAATGTTGCCTATCTGTGAAACATTTGCGACGTATTTGGACAAACAATATTTCATCAAAATACAAAATTATTTTAACAGAATATAATTATATCTTTCTTGTGTCGTAATACTTAACGTTGCTTTAATCATAAGAAACATTAACAAGAGCCACCGCCGGGCGGGGGCAACGCTCGACTTTTTACTTTTTCTAAACGCAAACATAGAAAGGTTTGAACATATATTGATGTTTCCTTTTTATAAATTTAGTTGGTCTGTCTTGTCACATTAGTTTTGTTTATATATTTTGTATATATATGAATAGAAACATTAAGCATATTTCTAAAAATAGCAACAGTACGCAATTTCTAAAAATAGCAACAATGACGCAATTTCTAAAAATAGCAACAATGACGCAATTTCTAAAAATAGAAAAAAATGACGCAATTTCTAAAAATAGAAACAATGACGCAATTTCTAAAAATAGAAAAAAAAATGACGCAATTTCTAAAAATAGAAACAATGACGCAATTTCTAAAAATAGAAAAAAAATGACGCAATTACTAAAAATAGCAACAATGACGCAATTTCTAAAAATAGAAAAAAAATGACGCAATTTCTAAAAATAGAAAAAATGACGCAATTACTAAAAAAAATAGCAACAATGACGCAATTTCTAAAAATAGAAAAAATGACGCAATTTCTAAAAATAGAACAAAAATGACGCAATTTCTAAAAATAGCAACAATGACACAATTTCTAAAAATAGAAAAAATGACGCATTTTCTAAAAATAGGAAAAAATGACGCAAATTCTAAAAATAGCAACAATGACGCAATTTCTAAAAATAGAAAAACATGACGCAATTTCTAAAAATAGAAAAAATGACGCAATTTCTAAAAATAGAAAAACATGACGCAATTTCTAAAAATAGAAAAAAAATGAAGCAATTTCTAAAAATAGAAAAAAATGACGCAATTTCTAAAAATAGAAAAACATGACGCAATTTCTAAAAATAGAAAAAAATGACGCAATTTCTAAAAATAGAAAAACATGACGCAATTTCTAAAAATAGAAAAAAAATGACGCAATTTCTAAAAATAGAAAAACATGACGCAATTTCTAAAAATAGAAACAATGACGCAATTTCTAAAAATAGAAACAAATGACGCAATTTCTAAAAATAGAACAAAAATGACGAAATTTCTAAAAATAGAAAAACAATGACGCAATTTCTAAAAATAGAAACAATGACGCAATTTCTAAAAATAGAAAAAAAATGACGCAAATTCTAAAAATAGCAACAATGACGCAATTTCTAAAAGTAGAAAAAATGACGCAATTTCTAAAAATAGAAAAAACATGACGCAATTATATACATGTATATATATGTATATATATATATATATATATATATATATATATATATATATATATATATATATATATATTTGATATATATATATATATATTTGATATATATATATATATACATATACATGCATATATATATATTTGATATATATATATATATACATATACATATATATATATATATATATATTATATATATTATATATATATATATATATATATATATTATATATATATATATATATATATATATATATATACCTGCATATATGTATATATATACACACACACATTTATATATATATTTATATATAATACATATACTATACATACACACACACCGATAAATGCACAATCTGAGAAAATTCAGTAATATAACCTTCAAGGTCAAGGTCATTAAAGAGCCCAAGCAAATTTGGGTTTGATAAACAACAAGGTCTGGTCCTTAAGAATGTTCTGTTATAATATGAAGTTTATCCCTTCAAAAATAGCAAAGTTACAGTCAGTTACTGCCAAAACAATGAAAATTTCAATAATTTGACCTTCAAAGGCAATGTCATTAATGAGTGAAGGTCAAGGTCTTTCGGTATATTTTTAACAGTTATCTTTGAAGATTATTATGTTCAAGTTTGAAGACAATCCATTCAAAAATAACAAAGTTACAGCCAATAATAGCCAAAAAAAATGAAAATTTCAATAATTTGACCTTCAAAGTCAAGGTCATTGATGAGTGAATGTCAAGGTCTGACTGGTTATTTTTAAGGGATATCCTTGAAGATTATTATGTTCAAGTTTGAAGACAATCCATTCAAAAATAACAAAGTAACAGCCAATAACAGCATGAACAAGCAAAAATTGGACTTTTAACCTTGAAGGTCAAGGTCATTTATGGATGAAGGTCAAGGTTAGTATGGTCTACTGAAAGGTCTTGTCCCAAGGGTTGTTGTGGCCAAGTATGAAGACAATACACCAAGAAATAAAAAAGTTATGATCCAGGTACAAGTTTTCGGACGGCAACGGCAACGGCAACGGAGACGGCAACGGCAACGGCAACGGCAACGCCGACCTGACTATAACAATACCTCTACTTTTTTTTTCAAAAAAAAAAAAAGTCGAGCTAAAAATCAACATCATACCTGATAGAATAGCCAGATTAAAAAGTATGACCCATTTTCGTAAACAAATTTCATCGCATATGCCTTTGGAAAGTTTTTGTCTGCGTTGGTAAAATTTTATCAAGGTTGCAAATGACGAAACCATTCCGATGCACTGTATAGAACTTCTGCTTCCACAAGGTCTGTGTAATCAATATCTAGACGGAAAAAAACGATAAATCTATAATAATCAATTTCATTATTTAAACATTTCGGTTAGACTTGTCATGTGATACAACACAAGTTTTTTCTAAGATATGTAGAAACCTAATTTTATTCTCAGCCTTTTTATCAAACACGTTTTTGTTCAACATATTTCACTTACCCAGGAACTTTACATCTTATCACGGATGAACATACATTTTACATTTATAGATTATAGTTTCGTAATTATGTGGAAAAGATTTTTATGTTAGATACAATATTTGGGTTCTGATTTAGGTTCGCACCTGGAGCAACCATTTAAAACAACATTTAAGTAAATACTACATATCTTTTAGTCCTGATTTAGAATTTCCTAAAAAGTATCACATAAGAAACTTTTTATGTTTGTCAGTATTTAGTTGTCGGCATCTCTTTCTTACCCTCTCGCACATTAACCTGGCAGTAAACTTCGGTTAGTTGAAGGTGGCCGGTATATTGGAAGAAGAAGAAGAAGATTTGGGACAACTTACATTGGGACATATTCAAACATATAAATATTTAATATGTTAACAAACAAAAGGTGACATTTAATGCATTTTCCATTCTCCAAGCATGTTATCCGCCTTATCTTGAATTCAAGACACTTAATTCACATTGCTACCATTACAATAGCGAGCTCGAAGAGCTTGCCCGAAGGGCCTGCTCGCAAAGCCAGCTTTAAGGTAACGCAAGTACCTGCCAGATAAACTTTCGTCGGAAGTACTAAATTGACACATCGCAACTTTTCGAATTACAAGATAAAGCCGTAGACTGGTGTCCTGCGCACTTTTATATGAACCATAATACGACAGGGAACCACAATAAACGGACGCAGTGTATAAAATACCGAATGGAAGTTTTAAAACGGAAAATGTAAAATAAAAATGAATGATTTTTTTACACCATTTCACGTTAAAAGTAAATAAAGCTCGCTTTGAGGCTTTGCCTTTTTCATATTAGGGTGCACACTTTTCAAGCATCGTGTGCACACCTGTAGCAACAGCGAATCGAATGAAAAAACGCCAGTGTCGCGTAAGAATCACATGCGTGTGATAAAGATTCTACACCAGCTCAGGATCGGTTTTTGTTTATTCAGACGGTATGTAAAAGGTAATTTGCGGTCGAGAAGACCTTGCATACATATCCCCTTGACGCATCGACATCGCCATGTCCGTTTTGAATGGACCATGGAGCATACACGGTTGACTATGCAACACTGGAGACACGTTCAATTCACTGATGAAAAGAGGTTCTGCCTAGACTTCACAGATAGACGTGCTAGAGTCTGGAGAAGACAAGGCTGCAAATATTGCAGAGCATGACGGCTACGGAGGTGGGTCAGTTATGGTGTGGGAAGGCATCAGCTGGGATGGACGAACCGACCTCGTTGTGCTAAATAGAGGCACATTGACAGATTAGCGATACATAGATGGCATCTTAGACAACCAGGTTAGGTTGTATGCTGTAGCAAGTTCATTCTAATGGACGATAAAGCTCGCCCCAATAGGGTGGTCTAGGACAAATTTGCCGTGTCAACACATTTAGAATATATTATATTTTAAAGAAAATATTTAAATACAAGATTATATATAAACTTTTCCAACTTCCTTTTCACTTTAATACAGTTCTGGTTTTTTTTTTTTTTTTTTTTTTTTTTTCTTTTTTTGTTTTTTTTTTTCTTTTTTGTGTTTTTTTTAATAGAATATCATCCATGAGCAGAAAACAGTTACAGAAGATTTAAGTGTCAAAAGTCATGCTGTGTATTTGTGTTTTAATATAGTACCCTGCCGATATAGAGAGCCCCTCATGGTAAATAACAAAAGCCAGATGATAAATATAAGTAGGCAATGTGAATTCTGTATTCTCTGGATATAAAAATGGAATTGAAAGATTTTCTAATCTTTTTGTTAATATCCATGTCAGTTTAAGTATACTAGTGTCACACAGGTACATATCAATACTTAATCCACAAATATCAATACTTAATCCACATTTCATACATACCACCATTATGATATAAATATGTAAATATTTATTTTCAGAATAATGTATATCATTTATATTAATCTTAGGTAAATCTCAGTTTGAGATGGTAAGAGGTGTTATAAATGAGATAACATGATTTAGGCAAATTATAAACATATTATTTTTTTATGTATTAAAGGCTATTAATGCTAAAAATCATTACCTTTAACTAAAACAACCATAAGTTCAGATCAAAAATACATACATGTGATTGGTATAATTCCCCCCCCCCCCCACAAAAAACTGACCGAATTTTGTTTAATTAGTATTTCAATGTTTCATATTTCATTACCAGATTATAATAAAATAGAATCATATTAAATATCTTTTTTTTATTTATGCACTTATCAACATTAAAGTTATAATTATTTATATTAACTTATTCTAACAATTTCTTTAAAGTACAAAATCAGTAAAATTGATAATTTTGGAAAATTATTATTCTAAATTTTACGCCAAATTTTACAAAATCCAATATTCACAACTTCAAATTTATTATGAAAAACTATTATACAGATATCTATATTTATCTATCTTTTTGTAAAAGTCAAATTGCTATTCATTGAAGTAAAAGGTAAGTGCTTAATACATATAATAGGTCCGGTGCACTACAAAGTGCACTTATGAAGTGCACTAGTAGTGCACATCTAGTGCACTTTGAAGTGCACTAGTAGTGCACTCCTAGTGCATTTTGTGTAACCTTTAGTGTGAGCTCAACTGTACCTTTGGACGCATGGAGTGGCCAGCTCACTCACCTGACTTAAATCCAATATAACACATGTGGAATGAGCTGCAGGTTAGAATTTCAGCCCAGAACCATAAAAGTGTTTAATTGGAGCCATGTTGGTCCAAGAAAGGGCAGCCATAGTCGTTAGAACGATCAGAAACCTAATAGGGAGTATGAGAAGGCGCTGCCAAGCTGTCATTTATAGTCAGGGGTCACACACATGTTATTTAGTCTAAAATTGTGAACAAAAAATCTTATTTAACAAATTTGGAAAACACGCTCCATGTTCAAAACATAGTACACGAACACTGAAACAGATTTGTATCTGCTTATTATCAACAAGCATTTTTTGAAAATTTGAACGATTAAAAAGCAAGACACAGAACAATACATGAAACAATTATTTATTATCAACAACGTTTAAATTAATGGTAAGGGACGATTTTCAGCAATACAAACAAAACATAACAGTCAAAAATTATATTTGTACCAACAAACAATACAGAAACAGACTTTTTAATAAATAACTTTTTTTTACAATAAAAGTGACAGATTTTCAATCAGAACGTTACAATAATAATTCAAAATACATGTATTATCAAGAAATTTTAACAAATCATAAGCTAAAAATCTTTGATATTACTACCAGCTAATTAGCAATAAGCTATAAATAATTAATTTGTTACACCTTGAAAAAGAAACATATATCTTAATAGTTAAATAGCTGTTAAATGATGAATAGAGATCAAAAGATAATGATTTTTCGGGTATAATTGTAATTAACTTTGTTAATTAAAAAGTTTTTGCAGTTTGTCAACTGTCTTATAAATAAAGGATTGAGTGTCTATTTTTTGTTACTTCTTGAAGAAAAAAAGCATTTATCTAAAGAGTTAAATTTAGAGATCGATATATCTATAATGGATTATTTATAAAAGATTTTAATAGTTATAATTAATCATATTTTATTGCTAAATTTATATACATGTATGTATATACAATACAGATACAAATTTCATATGTATTCTAAACAGCAAAAGCAAACGGGTTGGACCCAAGTTCTTACAACATTAGCGGTCGGCCCTCCCCGGTAGATAATGAAACGAAATAACTATATTCAATACTTAATGGCATATAACGTTTGCGGAAAGGCATCACGAAATTTGTGTACCGACTACGGTGGCTGCAGTATTATTTTATCTCGTGGCAACGATTTATGTTTAAATGAATTTTCTTCAGTTTTGAAGATTTCTAAAGGTTAAATTGTGTCACTCTTATGTCTGCAGTAGACGTGTTTCGTGCACTCGAGCACGTTAACGGTGTGGAAAATATTTTGTGGTGTTCATACTTCACTAACCCGCTCCGAAGATATCCGAATATAAATTTTCGCGGAAAAAATAATCAAAACAGAAATGTTGGAAAAAGAACTAAAATCTTTACCTTCTGAGACAGTAAGATTAATCGGCAGTTCTCAAGTCATAACTTCAATCTTCAGCGTCGTGAAAGAATTAGTTGAAAACGCGTTTGATGCAGACTGTACAAATTTGGAAATTAAGTTGGTATGTGGAGTTCGGATAATAAAATTTTCGGATAACTATTTTTCTCAAGTTTTATTATAAAAGCGCAAACTCCAACACAGTGAACGTTGAGCCATGACGTCTAGAGGAATTTAGTACCTTAACCTATTTATCTATGTATAGTGCAACACCCTCTTTTTGAGTATTGTGTAGGTGTATGATAGGATTTCATGTATAAATTTATAATATTAGTACATATGACTGCCATTACTATTAATTTAATATTATGGCATTACCTGATTAGTTGCTAGACTATCTGCTATGGGAAAAGAGTCAACTCGGCCCTATACCAACTCGGCACGGGTCAACTCGGCCCACTTTACAAAAATATATATAACGTATTAACTTTGCTTTGCATGTTGTTAAGGTAAATGAATAATAAGAAATATCTTATTATTATATAATTATACATTGTACTTCTGCCAAAATAAAGTATATTTAGAAAAAATGGTTTTTTATTTGTCTTAATATATTTATAAACGCTCTCTGTCGAACTACGTAAATAAACAAGGTATATTGAGTGAAAAGGCAAGACTTGTTTCCCCTTGCAAAAGAATGCAAATTTAGCCGTGTTTAAATTGCTAGTTTGGGGCGATTAAATGTCCGATTTTAAAATTTGTTACATCAATTAAAAGCTGGTGATCTTAGCTTCCTCTCAGTATATATTTAAACACATTGTTTGACAATGAAGGTATCTAAATTTACGGTTGAACCTTCCACGAGTCAGAAATACAGTGAGATACGCAATCGCTTATCTTTACTCGCAATTCTACTGATAAGAAAAGCCTGTCTGCTGCTAGTTCTAAAACTGTCAATCCATGTTTTATAAATAATTACAATAATAACAAGTGATAACACAAACCTAAATATTAATAATTAAAAAGTGGGCCGAGTTGACCCGTGCCGAGTTGGAATAGGGCCGAGCTGACTCGGGGGCCGAGTACGTTTTAGGGCCAAGCTGACTCGGATTCTCTGCTGTGTTCATACATGTAATCTGGGACATAATATTTTAGTCTGAGACATAACATTTGTCATTTGGTCAAACATCAAGGACACTGTAGGGGATTGAACTTATTTATTTATTAGTTCAGTGTTACATGTATCTTGCAACATCTTTTCAAAACCCATGACATTATTAACATTAGATTTTCAGTACTCCCAAAGGGCAGCACAAAATACCCAAATCAGGGAGGGTTGGATACCAATTGACCTTTTAGAAAACCTAGCTAAAGTTGAAAACACTGTATTCTGGTACATTACAGATTTAGCTCTGGGGAATTACACCAAATGAAGTACATAACACAATTACATGATATTTCTGTTTTTCTATCTTTATTTTACCGTTTGTGTTTGAAAATTATCAATATTCATTTAATATCTATTGTAATTTTTTTTAAAAATTGTTTATATAAATGAAGAACAATAAAATTAAAACAGTCATAGTGGCATCTTCTGTAATAGATAGAGAATTTTTCTGCATGAACTTGTGTATTTACTTTATTTTTTGTATGGAATTTTTCATACAATGATATCTTATTATTTTCTTACAAAGAAAAAAACTGTTTTATTTCACTTTAATTAAAAAAAGGCCAAAAACATATACTATAGAGTTCATTATTACACTCCATTAGGTGAATTTTTCAGAGCTATGTACAGACAGTTCTGGAAAATAGTGTTAAGCTAGGTTTTCGAATTCGTTAGACTGTACAGAAAACCATTTCATAATTTTTCGATAAATACCGCTTCAAAAAGTACCAGAATCTAAAACAGTAATTTCAAAATTAAAAGCAAAGAATAAATACACAAATTCAAAGATAAACAAATAAAATCAACAATTACTTAAGTCAATACTACCACAATAGAATGTGAAATGGTTGTGGTCCGAAATGTCCGTAATCCAAGTCAAGGGAGATCACTTCCGAGTACTTGCGGTAGCAACGAAACTGGTATTTACGAAAACCTTAAGTAATAACATGCTGCATAAATTCAAATATTTGATACAGCCAGGATCTTTCAAATAGAATGGTCTGGAGACAGACCAATTTTTCGAAAAATGCTGTCTCGGTTGCGTTACGTGATTGGGTTATCTACCGAACGTGATATGGCATAGCACATCACCATTCAAAAATCAAATTATAAGATAACGTTTTGTTAAATCAATCAAAAATTACTAAAAACTAACTCTGACTACATTATATTATCAGTTTTTACTTTAAAAGTAACAATCAAATAAGAAATTTTTCGTTTCCGGTGTCAAGGTAAAAATCTACTGCACATATTTTAAAATAGGTCCGAGTTTCATGAGCTTTTTAGCTCACCTGTCACAAAGTGACAGGGTGAGCTTTTGTGATCGCTTTTCGTCCGGCGTCCGTCCGGCGTCCGTAAACTTTTACTTTAAATGACATCTCCTCATAAACCACTAGGCCAATTTCATCCAAACTTCACAGGAATGTTCCTTTGGTGGTCACCTTTAAAAATTGTTCAAAGAATTTAATTCCATGCAGAACTCTGGTTGCCATGGCAACCGAAAGAAAAACTTTAAATATCTTCTTTTAAAAAACCCTAAGAGCTAGAGCTTAGATATTTGGCATGAAACATCTTCTAGTGAGTGTCTACCAAGTTTGTTCAAATAAAAGCCCTGGGGTCAAAATTGGCCCCGCCCCAGGGGGTCATTGATTTTCCCTATATGCATATAGTAAAAACTTAAAAAATCTTCTTTTAAAGAACTCAAAGAGCTAGAGCTAAGATATTTAGCATGAAACATGTTCTAATAGGTGTCTACCAAGTTTGTTCAAATAAAAGCCCTGGGGTCAAAATTGGCCCCGCCCCCCGGGGGTCATTGATTTTCCTTATATGTGTATAGCAAAAACTTAAAAAATCTTCTTTGAAAAAAAACCAAAAATAGCTAGAGTTTAGATATTAAGCATGAAACATCTTCTAGTAAGTGTCTACAAAGTTTGTTCAAATAAAAGCCCTGGGGTCAAAAACTGGCCCCGCCCCAGGGGTGTCATTGTTTTTAACTATATGTGTATAGTAAAAACTTAAAAAAATCTTCTTTAAAAAGCCCAATGAGCTAGAGCTTAGATATTTAGCATGAACATCTTCTTATAGGTGTCTACCAAGTTTGTTCAAATAAAAGCCCTGGGGTCAAAATTGTCCCCGCCCCAGGGGGTCATTGATTTTCCCTATATGCATATAGTAAAAACTTAAAAAATCTTCTTTTAAAGAACTCAAAGAGCTAGAGCTAAGATATTTAGCATCAAACATGTTCTAATAGGTGTCTACCAAGTTTGTTTCAAATAAAAAGCCCTGGGGTCAAAAATTGGCCCCGCTCCGGGGGTCATTGATTTTCCTTATATGTGTATAGCAAAAAACTTAAAAAATCTTCTTTGAAAAAAACCCAAATAGCTAGAGTTTAGATATTAAGCATGAAACATCTTCTAGTGAGTGTCTACCAAAAAGTTTGTTCAAATAAAAGGCCCTGGGGTCAAAAAAATTGGCCCCGCCCCGGGGGTCATTGATTTTCCTTATATGTGTATAGCAAAAACTTAAAATCTTCTTTTGAAAAAAACCCAAACAGCTAGAGTTTAGATATTAAGCATGAAAACATCTTCTTAGTTAGTGTCTACAAAGTTTGTTCAAATAAAAGCCCTGGGGTTAAAAAACTGGCCCCGCCCCAGGGGTGTCATTGTTTTTTAACTATATGTGTATAGTAAAAACTTTAAAAAAAAATCTTCTTTTAAAAGCCAATGAGCTAGAGCTTAAATGTTTAGCATAAAACATCTTCTTATGGGTGTGTGTGTGTGTGTGTGGGGGGGGGGGGGGCATATATACAGGTGAGCGACCTCAGGGCCATCATGGCCCTCTTGTTTTAAATTTATGCATTGGTCAATGACAAAATAGAAATTGATTTTACAGAGAAAAGATGTTATTAAATCGTATCATGTAAAAATATTATAATATTTCACGATGTTATTTGCTAATATTTGATGTTTAATTTGGTGCATTTTCAAAATGGTGCCGATTATCGGCAAATATTCTGAACAAGCAATCTATGTTTTTTAACAAAAATTGCGTTAAAAAAACATCATTTCCTGAAATATTTATCCTTTTTTCAAAAGTTTAAATATTTTTAAATAACATCATGTTTCATTTTTGCTCATGTATTTAATATTTGCCCTTTTCTTGAACACTTACCTAATTTGCTTATAGCAAACTATACCGATTTATACCGAGACATGTTTAATTGTAGCGAGAAGGGTTTATATAGCGTGTTTCCAGACCATTCTATTTGAAAGACCCTGATACAGCATAAAATTTTGTTGATCATTTTTTGCTGTATTATTTTTTAAAATTATAGTTACTTGGTTTGCTATAAAACAGTTCTGCAATTTGCATTAAAATATTCAAATTTTATAATATACATGTTGTTGCTGATGTCAACATCATGGTGGGCTCTTGGTTAAAGCATTTATTTCACTCCTAAAGACGGAGGTGGAGTTTGTATATATTGTCAAACTTTCTGCCTCGGCAAGGATGGAAACACCAGCAATTTGTTGAAACATCTTGGACTGATAGTTTAATAATAAAACAAATCGAAATAAGATTCCTTTAGAAATAATGACTACATAATGAATAATGCTGCATAAACAACTTAAAAAGTATCAAGTATCGGTAGCAATAAAATAACATATTGTTTAACAAGTATCGGTATGGTATCATATTGATTGGTTCAATATCCAACCCTAACCCAAATATACCCAAATATACTAAGAAAAAGATTTTATGCTAAAAATTGCTGTTTTCAACTTTTGATTATGAATAAAATATGAACTTTCACCAAGATATAAACAAATATACCCAAATATGTATTTTCCTATAATTATGTTTTGAACCTAAATAAACCCATTGACTATACTCCATTAATTACAACAACAACAAATTTAATTTGATGAACAGTTGTATGTAATTATAACAAAATTATACCTTAAAGATTTAATTGTAGACAACAAAATATTATCATATCTTTATCTTTAATGTATGGAACAGAATTAATGCATTTATTCCATCTTGCTTTATGATATCGAAACTTACATTATGCTTGCTTCTATACTTCTTTATGACAATGAAAACCTGCGTTTTGCTGAATTCAATCATGCCTTATGATTACTGAATGCACTTTCATGTAATTGCAACCTTGTGTGTTCCCTACTAAACCATCAAACCGCATATTTTAATATGCGCTTATATGTTTAATTGCATCTTTTTTTAAGGACAATGTATTATGTTTTTGGTGTTTAAGATAACATTCTTTATAACTATATGTAACATGGTAGTTGTATCTTTAATTTGCTATAAATCTGCCACTTATATTGTCGACATTATGTTCAAATTAACTATTCATTTTGATCAATAATTGGCTGATTTATGTGTTCTTAGCATTCATATGCTTCAATATTTCATGATTACAAATATAATGCAATACATGATCACTGCGCATCGACAACGAAAGATGACAACGATAGCGATATTATAGTCGCATGTGACAGTACGCACTAAGCAGTTGGCAGTAAGCATAATGCGAGTTGCAATAATTTGTGTTCATATTATGACAGCAGGTGTCGCTTTGTCGGTTTATCCCGTTATTTTCCGGATGATCCCGAATTTTGGCACGTGGAGTAAACAAAGTTACGTCCACTTTATATAGGGGCGTATACAGAACAGTGTTAGTTGGGGACTGACATGTAAATTTACTAAAAAACAAGAGAGCACGATGCGACAGATGAAAAGTGCGTGTTTTTGAAGATTCTGTCAGCATGTGGAAAAAAAAGTTATATATGTCTCTAATAACTCATCCTACAAGTGGCAACTCACCTCTTATACAATTGTTTACATTTCTTTTTGAGCGTGTGTGATAAGTGAAATTGAATTTTATCGAACTTAAGGTGGCACGAAGGTGACATGTGGGTGTGTTTTTTATTTATCTCGTGCGCAGGAAATACTGTGTCGTGGCCACGGGTTACTAAGTTCGTGGCCACGAGATAGTTAAGTCGGGGGAACGAGATTACTATGTTGTGGCCACGAGTTACTAAATCGTGGCCACGAGGTAATTAAGTCGTGGGAACGAGATACTTAGTCGTGGCACGAGTTACTAAGTCGTGGCCCACGAGATAAATAAGTCGTTGGAACAAAGTTACTATGTCGTGGGCCACGAGAAAGTTTAGTCGTGGCCACGAAAAAGTTAAGTCGTGCGAACGAGATAAATAACCAATCAAATTACACTATATTTATATAAATTTTCCTAACAAGGATGCCCCTGCTTCATTTGTCCGTAAAAGTGCCATTTATACAAGTTATTGATTGGTCAAAGATTTAGCGTCATTGTGACCCTGATTTCTGACCAAATTGCCTAAAATTATTAGGTGTCATCTACTGATCTTTTTAGGTTATATAAACTACGGCTTATTCTTTCTAAATCATTCATCAGACAAGGATTTTGCATGAAGTGTCATGTTTAAATCTGACCTGTGACCTCAAACATCCTTATAGGATATCTACTGTCCATGGGCAATGTCCCTTCCCAATAAAATAAACCAGGACTAAGTCCCTCTCAAGTTAATGGTATAAACAATGTTAACAGGCCTTTGTACGTACAAAAATGACCAATTCTATCATAGAATTGTCCCCAACAAAAGGGCTATAACTAAAGAGATAAATAAAAACACACACATGTCACTTAGTAACTCGTGGCCACGACTTAGTACAGTACAAACTTGATTTTTTTTGTAAAATAAAATAAATATAATTTGGCTTCACACAAACATTGTGCTTTAAATACTTTACACTGTAATTGGGCAGTATGAATATTCATGTATAGTGTTATTACAAAAATATATATGGAAGTTTCTTTTAAAGACAGGCACAACTTTACTTGACCCGTAATAAGGAAAGCAGATTCCTATACATTACAGTAGAACTTCGGTAAGTCGAAGTTGAAGGGACTTGAGTAAAAAATTCGACACATCGGGACTTCGACTTATGAATTGCTCTCAATTCCATGACAAAATTTCGACCCGTGACTAGTCCTAATTATAAGATCTATAACAAAACCCATTTTATATTTTTCCATCATTATTCTGATATTTTACATTTTACAATGATAAATATAGAATAATAAATAACTTTTTTAACGGCTAATTATTTGGACTACCCTTTTACGTATACAATAGAGTTACAAAAGGCGTAACAATACGAAAGGGCGATAACTAAACCAGCTTATAGTAAAGATTACGCGTGTTATTCTCACGCGACTCCGGGTCACGGATGTTTACAAACGTTAAAGCGAAAGTCTATACAGATTTCATACCCCTTGTCTATACAAATTTATCTGCCGTAAACCGTCTGACAGAACGATTTTCTGCAAAAACATCCGGAAAATGGCCGCCAGCCGATGTTTTCAACTAGACGAGTATGAAAGGGAATACAGTGTTAGATATCATCGAGGATATGTGACCAAAGGGTTTCAGAAGTCTTGGTTACCAAGTTGGTATGGTTATTTTGTTATATTTTTGTTATTATGTTAAAAGGTTTCTTTTTACAAGATTAAAGCTAACATCTTTATTAGTTTATCAGTTTATATCTTTGCGCCAATTGCGCATAGACAGTCTTTTGACGTTTTGTGATAAAAAAAATAATATTGTTGAATCTCTTAATTGTCATAATCACGACAATCATCGTTCATCAAAATTCGCAGATGGGGTTCAGATAGTATGAGT